>NW_015388293.1:285685-336744 GCF_001527695.2 Protobothrops mucrosquamatus
CAGGTTCTTGTGCCCCCCCCCCCCCCAGTAATTTGTTTTTCTTCTGCTGTCTCCAAATATTGCAATGTCCACTATCCAGACATATTGTTTGGTTTTTCTGATCAATAATTTTTAGGTCTGAGGGTATTATGTGGCAGGTGCTTTTCTGTGTGAATACTAAAGTCCCAGAGCACTTTAGATTCTTCATATTTTATTACTTTCTCTATTTTGTGGTCCCACCAGTTCTTGCTTGTAGGCAAATGGTATTTCTTGCATCCATTCCAATGCACTATATTTGCTATTTTGCCATGCCATTGGTTGTAATCAGACTGTATGATTTTCTTGCAGCAGCTAACTATGTGGTCCACTGTTTCTTTGGCTTTTTTTCCTTTTTTTTGCAGAGGCAGCAACTGCTGTCAGTTCTGACTTTGTATATATGTGTTCTAAAAAACAACACCCAAAAGAAAAAAAATAACAGGACAGTGACCAGCACACCAGCATCAATTTATAATACAAAATAAAGTAGTCAGAGAAGTAGAAGTGGAAGAACTGCAGCGACCTCTTCAGACCAAAGAAACTGAGTGAGAAGTCACTCAGACTGTAGAAGCAAACCAGGGGAGTTGGTAATTGAGGAAGCCAGCATAGCTGTTGAACCATTTTCATTTCTAAACACCCTGCCTTTCCTCAGAAAGAACAATGCGTTCTACCTACTGTAAATAAGCAAAAGAAATTGAAACAAAGAATAACTGAGCATCTAAAACAGCACAAAACAACAGAATAAGGTTGCTTGCATTGAAACCTGTTACAAAGACACAGCTAGACAACTATTAAAAGAGGCCAATGCTGTAATATGAAAAATAAGCACTAGCTCACTGCAAGAAACAAACCACAGCTGCAGTTATAGTTGAATACCTTGGCTGCAAAATCAAAGGAACAGTGTAATTCTGGGCACAGCTATGGGACAACCCAAAGAAATACAACAAAAATGCAGCTTAGATAAAGGAGATGAAAAAAAGAAAAAAAGGCTGAACTTGTAATAACAGCAGAAATGGTGGTAAAAAAGGCACAGAAGATGAACTGCATGGTTTATGGTGGAAACATCTGACTGGTCTACACTTACTCACTATCAAGCAGTTTAACATACTGCAAGGGGATGTAACTGAAGATTGGTTAACATTTAGTAAAACATACCTGGTAATAGAAGATCTTCATCAATGATTTGGATGAGGTGATAGATGGGGAACTCATCAAATTTGCAGATGACACCAAGCTGGCAGGAATAGCCAACACTCCAGAAGACAGGCTAAGGATACAGGAGGATCTGGACAGACTTGAACACTGGGCGCTATCTAACAAAATGAAATTCAATGGTGAAAAAAGTAAGGTTCTACATTTAGGCAAGAAAAACCAAATGTACAGGTATAGTATAGGGGGTACCTTGCTCAATAGTAGTAACTGTGAGAGGGACCTCGGAGTCCTAGTGGACAATCACTTAAATATGAGCCNGAGCATTCAGTTTCTTCTTTGCTTCCGTATTGAGAACTGCAATGTCCTGTTCTCTGCAATGAAACAAATTTTCAAGATCCAGCCTGGGTCGGTCACCAGGACCCGAGGTTTTGTCTTTGAAACTTTCAGACTTATGCAGGAGCCCCCATCCCCCCAGGGAACTCCTCTCTAGCAGATTTGGGTTAGTGTGCATATCCCTAGTATTTATTTCGGAACACACATAATTATTATGGTTATTGTGCGTAGTCAGCCAGATACTTAGACTAGATCTGGCACTGAGATCTTCCTATGGACATGGGATAGGCAGATATTGTTTAATAATATTAAAGGTATTGTCACATGATGTAAGCTGTTTCAAATAAAGCTGCTTTTGCAAACAATTTGTTATTTTATCACTAGCAATGTTATTCAAGTGATGCTTCATAGTCATGATATTTTGGCATTGCACCCAAGGCACATCTGTCTTTGCCTTCTTTTGCCCCAGTTGTTTTACTTTTAATTGCAGGTTCTTGTGACTCCCCCCCCCCAGTAATTTGTTTTTCTTCTGCTGTCTCCAAGTACTGCAATGTCCACTATCCAGACATATTGTTTGGTTTTTCTGATCAATAATTGTTAGGTCTGAGGGTGTTATGTGGCAGGTGCTTTTCTGTGTGAATACTAAAGTCCCAGAGCACTTTAGATTCTTCATATTTTATTACTTTCTCTATTTGGTGGTCCCACCAGTTCTTGCTTGTAGGCAAATGGTATTTCTTGCATCCATTCCAATGCACCATATTTGCTATTTTGCCATGCCATTGGTTGTAATCAGACTGTATGATTTTCTTGCAGCAGCTAACTATGTGGTCCACTGTTTCTTTGGATTTTTTTTGCAGAGGCAGCAATGGCTGTCAATTCTGACTTTGTATATGTGTGTTCTAAAAAACAACACCCAAAAGAAAAAAATAACAGGACAGTGACCAGCACACCAGCATCAATTTGTAATACAAAATAAAGTAGTCAGAGAAGTAGAAGTGGAAGAACTGCAGCGACCTCTTCAGAGCAAAGAAACTGAAGCCTTGTGAGAAGTCACTCAGACTGTAGAAGCAAACCAGGGGAGTTGGTAATTGAGGAAGCCAGCATAGCTGTTGAACCATTTTCATTTCTAAACCAGGCACCATCTCCCCTGCCTTTCCTCAGAAAGAACAATGCCATCTACCTACTGTAAATAAGCAAAAGAAATTGAAACAAAGAATAACTGAGCATCTAAAACAGCACAAAACAACAGAATAAGGTTGCTTGCATTGAAACTTGTTACAAAGACACAGCTAGACAACTATTAAAAGAGGCCAATGCTGTAATATGAAAAATAAGCACTAGCTCACTGCAAGAAACAAACAACAGCTGCAGTTATAGTTGAATACCTTGGCTGCAAAATCAAAGGAACTGTGTAATTCTGGGCACAGCTATGGGATAACCCAAAGAAATACAACAAAAATGCAGCTTAGATAAAGGAGATGAAAAACAAAACAAAAAAAAGGCTTAACTTGTAATAACAACAGAAATGGTGGTAAAAAAGGCACAGAAGATGAACTGCATATTTATGGTGGAAACATCTGACTGGTCTACGCTTACTCACTATCAAGCAGTTTAACATACTGCAAGGAGATGTAACTGAACATTGGTTAACATTTAGTAAAACATACCTGGTAATAGAAGATCTTCATCAATGATTTGGACGAGGGGATAGATGGGGAACTCATCAAATTTGCGGATGACACCAAGCTGGCAGGAATAGCCAACACTCCAGAAGACAGGCTTAAGATACAGGAGGATCTGGACAGACTTGAACACTGGGCGCTATCTAACAAAATGAAATTCAATGGTGAAAAAAGTAAGGTTCTACATTTAGGCAAGAAAAACCAAATGTACAGGTGTAGTATAGGGGGTACCTTGCTCAATAGTAGTAACTGTGAGAGGGATCTCGAAGTCCTAGTGGACAATCACTTAAATATGAGCCAGCAGTGTGCTGCAGCTGCCAAAAAAGCCAACACAGTGCTGGGCTGCATTAACAGAGGGATAGAATCAAGATCACGTGAAGTATTAATACCACTTTACAATGCCTTAGTAAGGCCACACTAGGAATACTGCATCCAGTTTTGGTCACCACGATGTAAAAAAGATGCTGAGACTCTGGAAAGAGTATAGAGAAGAGCAACAAAGATGATTGGGGGACTGGAGGCTAGAACAAACAGGGAACGGTTGCTGGAATTGGGTATGTCTAGTTTAATGAAGAGAAGGACGAAGGGGGACATGATAGCAGTGTTCCAATATCTCAGGGGCTGCCACAAAGAAGAGGGAGTCAAGCTATTCTCCAAGGCGCCTGAAGGCAGGACAAGAAGCAACAGATGGAAACTGATCAAGGAGAGAAGCAACTTAGAACTAAGGAGAAACTTCCTGACAGTTAGAACAATTAACCAATGGAACAACCTGCCTCCAGAAGTGGTGAATGCTCCAACACAGGAAGCTTTTAAGAAGAGGCTGGATAGCCATTTGTCTGAAATGGTGTAGGGTTCCTGCCTGAGCAGGGGGTTGGACTCAATTTATTTTATTTTATTTATTTATTTATTTATTTACATGGATTTATATGCCGCCCTTCTCCCTATAGGACTCAGGGCGGCTTACAGCATATTAAAACACATAAAACATCGTCTCCCCATAAAAACCTATTAAAAACCAAATATTTTTTTTTCGCTGTATAATTAATTAAGATTTAAATTAAAATTGTCCCTATTTAAAAATTCTCCCTAGGCCAGACCCGCTTGTTGAAAAAGCCATGTCTTGAGGGCGCGGCGAAAAGGTAGGAGGTCCGGAATCGTCCGGATCTCGGGGGGTAGTTCGTTCCAGATGGTGGGGGCACCCACAGAGAAGGCCCTCCCCCTGGGGGTCGCCAGCCGACACTGCTTGGCCGACGGCACCCTGAGGAGGCCCGCTCTGTGGGAGCGTACCGGTCTGTGAGAGGGGATCTGTGGCAGAAGGCGGTCTCGGAGATATCCAGGCCCAATGACCTCCAAGGTCCCTTCCAACTTTATTATTATTATTATTATTAACTTTCAGATTGCTAACTGCTGTAGTAGCTGATGCAATCCAACAACATTTAGCTGAAAACAAGCTCTTTCCACCTGAACAGAAAGAAAACTGCCCCAAAAGCAGAGGAACGAAAAATCAGCTCCTAATTGATTTTGAAAAACTGTAGAGAAGGAAGATCAACTTGAATTACTATTATTTTATCCCACCTTTATATATATATAATGTGTGTGTGTGTGTGTGTGTGTGTGTGTGTGTGTGTGTGTGTGACTCAAGGCAGCAAACATACTTAAAGTCCTCCTTGTCCTATTTTCCCCACAACCACCCTGTGAGGTGGATTGGGCTGAGAGAGAGCTTTCATCCAGCTTCATTGTGAGTTCCAGTCCCATACCTAAACTGGGACTGGAACTCACAATTTCCTGTTTTTAGGTCAGCACCTTCAACACTATACCAAACTAGCTCTGTGATCACGTTTGTGCTATGTTTCATTGAAAGGACTCTCTCCATCTACAGTTAACCAGTTTTCAATTACAGTGGATTATTTTCTCCTATTGATATCTTCATCCTGTGCATAATCAATTGAAAGTAAGTTTCATTGCTGAGGTTACACATTATAGACTAATCCAGAGATGGAAAACAGGCCATTTCCCCACCCTCAATACATTGGAAGCACAAAGGGGACAACTGGGGTGGGTGGGTGGAGGGTTTGTTTGGAGGAGGTAGTAACCAGCATTCAAATTTTTAATAGTGGAAATAAAAGCCAGAAATGAGAAATGCGTGGGAAGAAATTTGCTCTCCCCCCACCCCCGCTTAGGCTGTTCCTCAACTGTGTCCCCAAGTTCTCAAAAAATGCATTGTTGAAATTTGGTGTCAAAATGGTCAAATTTTGGTGATGCCTTTAATCTGCCTAGGAAAGAAGGGACTGTATTTTTGAGCATGGGAACTGGAGGAGCCACAAACTTTCCAAATTCAATGATTGATTCTAAGGTGCAGATAACAAGTACTTAGTACTTAGTACTTAGCGCCATGGCTTGATTCTTGACGATTTGGAAGAAAACATTAAACTTTATTGCTTAGGTGATGCCATTTTACAGAGGCGGTGCTTTTCCTTGTTTGTTTCTTTTGCCATTTTATTCTCCTTCACATAATACTCCAAGCCATCTATCTATTTGTATCCTGTTATCTACCTTCCCTGTTTATTTATTTTTTTAAATTTAGGATAGTATAGTATTCATGAAATATAGTACACTATGTCACAAAATACTAAGCAATGTACTTAGAATGTCTTTGCCTATGTCCCTCAGCTGCAATAAAAACTCAAAGAGTGCCACATTTTTATACTGTAAACTGAAGTGCCCCATAATCCATTTAATCCAATAGCATCTGGTAAAGGAGACTTTAATCTACAAAATAAAATGTTGTAATATGGAATAGTACCTCCAGCCTCACCTGAAGAATCCAACCCTGTTTGTATAGCAATGTAATAACTGCTTCTCAGTTGTTGCTGTTTGGTAAAAAGTAGCCGTCTCGTAGCTTTCATAGACTCAGTAGTACAATGCTTGTCTTCTGTGTGGGAATGTATTTTCATTTCATGAATTCATTAACCACTAGGGGGCACTGAAAATCTCCCAAATAATTATTTTGAGTGCACAAAGATGGTTGTTAATGTTTTAGCCAGAAAAGATATCATCACAATTTTGGTTAAGGAAATAGAAAAAAAAATTACATGAAATCATAGAAGGAGAAATTAGGTACAACTACAAAAGTAGATAATGTAATATGACTTAAAGAGGATGGATACATGTATATGCATATATGCAGTGATGGCAAACCTTTTAGAGACCGAGTGCCCAAGCTGCAACCCCAAACCCACTTATTTATCGCAAAGTGCCAGGGCCACATCAGCATTGTGGTGCCCTCAGGGGGGGGCAGGGAGGCACCTCTGAGTGCCGCCTCTGGCACACAAAAAACGGGGGTGCAAAAATGGGCCACTGTGCTGCAAGGCGCAAAAATGGCCACCGCCGGGCCACAGGGTGCTGCACCATGCAAGAATAGGGCAGGGCTCGTGAATATCACGCAGGCACTAGCCCCACCCCATTTGCAGCGCATGTGTGCTTGCGACCCCGTGCACATGCACGCATGTAAAATGCTTCCACCTCCCTTTTCTTCCAGTCAACTAATCGACAATGGTTGGTGACTTCTGCTCTACTACCTCTACTCGAGCTTGCTAGTCGGCCGCTTTGCCTCCTTTGTGCTGGGTGGGGCACCTGCTTCGGGTGGCAGTGGCGGCCTGATGGACCTGCTGCTGGCAGCGGTGGTGCGCGTCCCAACAGAGAGGGCTCCGAGTGCCGCCTCTGGCACGTGTGCCATAGGTTTGCCATCACTGCATATGTGTATGTGTGTATATGTATATATGATTTGCACACACACACACACACACACACACACACAGAGAGAGAGAGAGAGAGAGAGAGAGAGAGAGAGAGGGAGGGAGAGAGAGAGGAAGAAACTTGATAATAATTTATCAGGATCCAGGAAGGGATTTCCCATTGCCCCCTGCTACAAACTGCTAGCATCTTCCCATGTTATTTTAGAATAGAAGTCTGAGATCTTTATGATACCAGGCATGTGATCCTTCCCTATGAAAGATGGAAGGTTACATTTATCAAAGCAGACATCATCTTAGAAATGACCTTGATGTCCCCTTTCTCTTATTCCTACCTTTTTTAAAACACACACACACACACACACACACACACAAAAGAAAAAGTCATTTCACAAAAAGAAATGAACTCTAGATGTATTATAGTGAGTAAAATAAACTAAAATAAAAAAACACCAATACAGGACCCATATAAAGTCAATTCAGTTCTGAAGCTTATGATTAAATCTAAAATGATATAAAAAAGATATTTTCACCTTTTTTTTTAGAACACAGAAACTTTTCAAAAATAGGTAATGAACTCATATCCTAGATCCATTCCTCAAAATCAGGGAAGTAAGTTTTTTTTCCCCAGTTACACAAAAGCATCCTCTTTATCAGAGTTGTTGAGAGTCAGGCAGCATATATGTTTTTATCGTTATTATTATTAAAACTCTTCAGGAGATAATTGATTCCATGTTTTGCTAATATAGTTCAACATCACATTGAGATTCTTAACCATAATATTAATTTTAAAAATTGTACTGGTGTACAGTATGTAGCTATTTAAAATCAAACAAGATTATAGATGCACAAGACTGAATCATATAAGTTTTAAAAACTCCTGGAACTTGCTTACAGTCCCAACGTAAAAAAAAAAAATCTAATGCCCACTCCTTTTTAAACATTAACTGAGGGGTTTAATAAACATGAAGTAGCATTTTCTCATTAATTTATTTCACTTTTAAATCATATCATAAGTATATTTCATATTTCTTAGCACCTGGAACCATTGATCCTTCAAAATTAGATATTCCAATTTTTCATTTCTCAGTGTTCCAATTCTTCATTTTGCTGTGTGTATGTATATACATATATATATACATACATTTTATTGTTAATATTTAGTTTTATAAAATTGAATTGTCAGCTTCTGCCCAAGTAATTTATCTCTTAAGGAACCTAAAATTGCAAGTATTTTGGAAGCTGCTAGAGTAGTTGGCCATATTGATTAATTAGTATATGTTTCAATTGTATGCATTACTAAGTGAATATTGCAGGTAATTGCAATCAACATGCAATCTCTCAAAAGTCTTTAAAACAACCATTATAAATCAACCAATGCAAAGTGTTGATCAATGCTTAGCTCAAACATGCAAAAATAAAATAAAATAAAAATCCATCTTCTGATTATTTGTTCTACAGTGTCAATTTCTTTTGTGATTATGGATAAAAAAGTGACCTCTGCTTAGTTATAAACCAAATGTGCCTATCAGCTTTCAAAACTAAAAATGAACATCCCTGTTTAAGATACCTGAAGTATAAACTTGCTAAAATTTGAAAAAAAATTCAGATTTGTTTTTTATACGATCCCAAAGAAGAAAATAATACAAGTTTAACTCCAAAGGGGGAAAAGACATTACAATAATATCCCTATAATATAGTTGAAAATCTGGAAGATTAAAGCTGTTATCTTCATAAAATAACCTGGATTTGGCCAAAGGTATTTGAGCAAATTTAGCTTGTTATAAAAATTTTCTCATTAGCTTACTTATCTGCGTAAGATATCGAATAGGAAGTAACATTAGAACCTCTTTTTAGATTGATGTAATGTTCATTTTGATAGCATTACATTTGCCCCAAAGGATGGATTTTTTTTTACCATTGGCTTAGCTACTGAAATTGCATTTATACTTTTAGAAATATTTAATTCAATAGTGCTCAGTACTTTAGAACACCCAATTTAAGCTTTGCTATTATAAATGCTTGATATGGCTCATTGGTGGGATTCTAGCATGTAACAGAATCTTTAACCATCTTTTCCAGCTGTATAAGATTATAGTCTCAGAGTCTCTCCTTTGCTAAGGCAAAAGTGATAATGGATCCCTTGGTGCATACATCAGGGGATCCCTTAAATGCATTCCAGAGAGTTAACAAGTTGGTTGTGCCTGGTTTATTTTTAAGAAAAAGAATACATTTCCTTCTTAATATATTCCACAAAACGACAATCTCTTAGGAGAAAAATATTCTGGTATCATCTAGAATTGACTGATTTATGATGATTAAATTTTAGCATTAAGAGTCACTGGAACACGATCTGAGATTATGATAGGGCCTTTTATAGAGTCCATAATTTGATTCACCATTTTTTTAAAAAAAAGCTAAATCTAATTTCATAAGGCTGAAACATTTTTAATGAGCCCATGATAATACAGGTAGTCCATGTTTAATGACTACTCGTTCAGCCATTGTTGAAAGTTACAGTGGCACTGAATAAGTTGTATTTATGACTGGTCCTTGAAGTTCCCGCTTTTGCAGAACTCCCACGGTCACATGACTGCAATATGAGTGCTCGACAACGAACTTGCACTGATGACAGTTGCAGTGTCCCATGGTCACATAATTGCCATTTGCAGCCTTCTCTGCCAGTTTTTCACAAGCAAAATCAGTGAGGAAGATGGCGAGGAAAGTCAGAAGATGGCGAGGAAAGTCGGAAGTTCCAGTGAGTCACTCACACTCTCTGCCACTAAGCAGCAGCCAGGCCCAGCTCCGCCACACTGACTCCTTGCCATATGCATATACGTATTTATTTGGGTTACCCCAAATTCCAATATTCTCCTATGGATGTAGTCTATATTTGAATAGAATTCCCTTATCTCTCCTCTCTAAAGTCACTAATGGGGATGTATTGAATGATGCTGAGGTTAGGTCCCTCCTGAGTTTAGGGATAATAATTTGACTAGGGTATCTCATAGGTCTGGAAACATTGAAATTAGGGAGGAATATCATATTTGATTAAATTTAGATGTTCTCAGGACCTTATTTGGTTATCTCTGTTGCATGCTCGTGCCTTAGCACACATATTAGAGTTAAAAAAAATGCTAATAATTTTCTTTCTTGTGTACTGTTTTAGCCCAAGACAAAATACTGTTATCAGTAGGGACCTAGGAAGTTATATCTGCTCGGAACAAAAACGGCTTCGTCTGGCATGTAAAAATATGTATCTAAGCACTAGATTCATCACACTAATGCCAACCCTGAGATGAACAGTTACATTTGAAGTGTAACAGGGAATTTCCAAAACATTCCTAAGAAACTTTATCTGGATCTTTTGCAAGGGGGAAAAAGAGGTTTATAGACCTAAAATGGGCATCTTATAATTATGTGTGAAGTTGAATTGAATGCATTGCAAGTATAGTAGAAAGGCATGATACAAAAAAAAAAATGTTTGCATGGCTGTGGCAGATCATCAGGTTTTTGGAACTGCATGCATCCAAAGTTTGGTTGTGATATGGCATATGATACTGAGACACTTAAAACCACTTGACCTGCCTAATAGAATCAAGTTAAAGGACAAACACCTTGGCTTTGTTATAATTAATTTCTAGTGCCTCTGCATTATAATAGGTCTTCAATGTTTTTTTTAGGACTTATGAACTCTGAAAAGGCAAGGTATGCAAGGGGGCCGAGGAGATGACCAGCAGATGCAAGCAAAAACAGATGGGATGGAGTAGCGAGCTGTGGAGCCCCAGAGTGTGCTGGTTGAGGGACCAGCAGGCTATGGCTGCTGACAGACACCATTGGCCCCCATGCACTCACTGGCCTCTGTGTGTGGGGGCCTATGGTGTCAGACAGCAGCCACCTGACCCCTGCCTCAACTTGCCTTGCCCTGCAGCAATGAAACCCCTGCCCCGGCCCCTGCCTCATCTCACCTCACCCCGTAGGATGAGCCTCCTGCCTACTGCTCCACCTGCCAGAGACCCCTGGATCTCCCCCAATCCTGCCTGGCCCACACAGATGTCTCCTCCCCACGAGCAATGTCGAGATAGCCACACCCCCTGGCCATGACCATCACAGTAATGCCCACCCAGTGGTCCACACCCACCCAGCCCCCCTGATGGCACCACAATGCTGATGCAGCCCTCAATGAAATTGAGTTTGACACCCCTGACCCAGAACATATAAAACTACTACAGCAGCATATGAACTTGGTCATAAGGACCTCTTGGATGTCATCCTCAAGAGAGACAGAAGATGGATGGACACAGAAAAAGTATTTCACTCTCTTAGTTCTTGTAAGCACAAGCACCAAATATAAGTCTTGCTGTAATTGGAACACTGTAAAGAAAGATCTGGGTAAATCACAATTTTTCATCCATGGTATTTCAGTTTGGTGGCTTGTGTTGAAAGTTGTAAGAGCTGATCTCTAGTACTAGACATTAGAAATTTAACAATTACAGGGGCAGGTCTCTGTGAGGGATTGCCTATTGCCCTTAATCTGTAAGCATCCATTATTTCAACTTTAAAATCAGCCAGCAGTGAGAAGATTTCCTGAAGGCATCCTTCTATGTAATTTAGCAACAGCTTCTGCTGCTCAATGTCTAAGGGTTGGTTAATTATTTTTAAATTATTTCTGGTGAGTTGCCCCTGCACTGTATGTAGTGCAGTTGGTAAATTTGTAATGAGTTTATCAGGGGATTGATTCTTTTTTTTTTTTTCCCCTTTAAGGTTTTAATTATAGTTTCAAGAGAAATAGCAATAATGCTCTTCAAGGCTTCCACATCTTTATCAAATTTAAAGGCTTGGGATTTCATGATTTTGGGCTCCATGCATCTTAAATATGCCACTTTCCAAACTGACTGTAAAATTACCATCTATTATCAAGAATCAATTGGTTTTGGTCACTATGATATAAAAAATATATTGAGATTCTAGAAAAAACACAGAGAAGAGCAGCAGATATGATTAGGGGACTGGAGGCTACAACATATGAGGAATGGTTGAAGGAATTGGATATGTCTAGTTTAATGAAAAGAAGAACTAGGGTGACATGGTGGCAGTTTTCTAATATTTGAGGGGCTGCCACAAAAAAGAGTGCGTCAACCTATTCTCCAAAGCAGCTGAAGGCAGAACAAGATGAAATGGATGGAAACTAACCAAGGAGAGAAACAATCTAGAACTAAGGAGAAGTTTCCTGACAGTGAGAACAATACACTAGCCCAGGGGTAGGCAACCTTGGCTCTTTTATGACTTGTAGACTTCAACTCCCAGAATTCCTGAGCCAGCCATGCTGGCTCAGGAATTCTGGGAGTTGAAGTCCATGAGTCATGAAGGAGCCAAGGTTGCCTACCCCTGAACTAGTGGAATAGCTTGCCTTCAGAAGTTGTGGGGGGCTCCATCACTGGAGGTTTTTAGGAAGAGATTGGACAGCCATTTGTTCAGAATGGTATAGAGCAGGGGTGTCAAACTGCTGGCCTGTGGGCCAGATGCATCATGCCAAAATCGCACCCACCCCATTGCCGGCAATGGAAAAAAGTCACAATACATCACAACATGTCACGTGATGTTGTGAGTTTGACACCCCTGGTATAGAGTCTCCCTTCCAACTCTGTTATTCTGTTTGGGGATATTCAAATATTCAGCTATCAGTATGAGTAATTCCATTCATAAGTTCGTCTCAGAATAAAGAAAGGCAGCCAACAAGGCAATCATAAAAACTAGAAATCTCTCTCATTCGTGTCAGTGGATGCACCTGGAATGCTGGCTGGTTCCAAACAAGAGTGGGATATGCTCTGTGCCCAAGCATGTATACGTACATGTTAGATGTCATTCTTTATTTCATTTTGCATTGTCAGCATTCTTGGGGATTTACAAGTGCAGGAGTTGATCACTATATACAGAAAAGATTTCTATAAGGGCTACTAAATCTCTAGGGCAGTTGAGTTATATGGGAATTACACAAAAATGTGAATCTGTGGTCCATGGTAGACTGGAAGCACAAGGGGATGTCCCTTTGTCAGCTGTACTCATGGAGGAACTTAGCCCACTGAGCATCCTCAATAGACTATCCAGATGTTTAGGGAACCTTCATGAAAGATTCATTTCTTGTAGAAAGAAATGACTACATCAGTTATGTTTAGTCATTACATCAGCAGTAGTGGCATGTTTCATTTTGGCATTCATTCATTTCAAACTAAACCTATCTGCATCCAGTTTTGTTTTACAGACAATTGTCTTCAGAAAAGGTAAGACTACCTGTCCTTCAGGACTCTTCTCAAATTCCAGTTTGGGGAGGGGTCAGTTTGTTGCAAAGATCCCTGAACCATTCTTAATGACATGAATCACTAGTGCAAAATCTTTGTCCTTTTGGACATTGCTGAAATATAATCAGGCCAACATAGTGACTGAAAATTTGGGAGATTATAATCGCAACATAGCTAGCAAAGCACTAAGCCCTTTCCTCTCCTATTTTCCTGCAACCAATTTTGTATTAGGAAAACAACATTTTCTCTAAAGTTTCACTGGTACTAATGGCAAATGGGCCAAATTTGATCCATGTCATGGTCTTTTGCTTAAAAACAGTGGCATAGGGCAGAGCTTTTCAACTGGTGGTATGCATACTACCTGCGCTACTTTGGCACCTGGCAGGTGGTATGTGACTCTCCTAGACAAGCGTAGCAGGAGAAGGGAATGAGCTGAAGCAGTGGCAGCACTGCACAAGCCTGAGGGAGAGACAGCTGGAGCTGCAGGGCTGTCGGGACTCGGCAGAAGTCCCAGGATCGGCGGGTGCAGCTATAGCTGATCATTGCTTCTGCAGGGCTATGGGGGCTGGGCAGGAGCCCCAGGATTGGCGTGTGCTTCTGCAGGGCTATGGGGGCTGGGCAGGAGCCCAGGATTGGCGTGTGCTTCTGCAGGGCTTTGGGGGCTCGGCAGAAGCCCCAGGATTGCTGCACGCTTCTGCAGGGCTATGGGGGCTCAGCAGAAGCCCCAGGATTGGCACACGCTTCTGCAGGGCTATGGGGGCTCAGCAGAAGCTCCAGGATTGGCACACGCTTCTGCAGGGCTATGGGGGCTCGGCAGAAGCCCAGGATCGGTGCGTGCAGCTATAGCTGATCAGTGCTTCTGCAGGGTTATGGGGGCTCAGCAGGAGCCCAGGATCAGTGCGCACTGCTGCAGGGGTGAGACAGAAGCCTCAGGATTTGCACTTCTGGTCACACAGAAGAGAAAAGGGGGGGGGAGAGGAGAGGCTATAAAAGGAGACGGTTTTGGCGGGAGAGGGAGAGGAAAAAAAGACAATGGGGGGAAAGAGAAGGGGACTGCAAAAGAGAGATGGAGAAGCGGAGAAGTGCAGCCTTGAGAGGAATCAGTTGGAGGTGCACGGAAGAGAAAAGAGGGGGGGGGGGTAGAAGAGAGGATATAAAAGAAGGGGGGAGAGAAGAGAGGATATAAAAGAAGGGAAGAGAAGAGGATATAAAAGAAGGGGAGAGAAGAGACAATATAAAAGAAGGAGGGTGGAGAGAAGAGACGATATAAAAGAGGGAGAAGAGAAGACGGGATATAAAAGGAGGAGTGAATCTGGTTTCTCCATTGACTTTGTTTGTCAGAAGGTTGCAAAAGGGGATCACATGATCCTGGGATGCTGTGACCATTATAAATATGAATCAGTTTCCAAGCATCCAAATGTAGATTGACCCTGGGGATGCTGCAACAGTCATAAGAGTGAAAAATGGTCATAAGTCACTTTTTTCAGTGCCCTAGTAACTTTGAACAGTCACTAAGTGAACTGTTGTAAGTTGAGGACTACCTGTACTTTATCACTTTCCCCCCTTTTTTTTGGTCATCACGTTTTTGACACCTTGCTAGGTGACTGGTGGTACTAGAATATTGCCGTATCCTAAAAGTGGTACAATCTGTGAAAAGGTTGAAAAGCCCTGGCACAGGGGATAAAAGTGAACATGAAATAGTTCTTCATCCCTCCTTGCTTCTATCTGAAATATCTCTAAAGTACCTTTCCCTCCCTCCACAACCGTTTCCATAGACAGTTTGCGATGCTATGTATCTACATAGGGCAGTGATGGCGAACCTTTTAGAGACTGAGTGCCCAAACTGCAACCCAAAACCCACTTATGCATCGTTGGATGCCGGGTGGGTGTGGCCCATTGGCTGGGTGTGGCCCATTGGCTGGGTGTGGCCATTGGGTGGGCGTGGCTGTGGTGGTAACGGCAGACTGGGTGGGACTAAAAGTTCAATCAATCAATTCCAACTTTCAAGATCTTTTTTTTCCCCGCGAGAAGTTGAAATTGACTGATTGATTGAACCTTTTTTTTTTTTGCACATGGTGGCGGAGGCCTAAAGCGAAAAGGTTTTATAAAACCCAGCTGAAGGCCTAGGGCTGGGGCTATGGCGCGCGTGCCTACAGAGAGGGCTCTGAGTGCCGCCTTTGGCACCCGTGCCATAGGTTCGCCACCACTGACATAGGGCAAAAAGACCTTCCTGACCCAGTTTATACTCAGGAATCAAATGGCTCTTTTGTTTCTGGATAGATGTCAACCTTCCTGAGTGGTAATTTAGAGAGATGGGCTGAACTACTGAAAAAGAAAAAAAGAAGATGAAATTTGAGCATCAATATGTGGTAGGCTGTGTTAACACAACCATTAAGTGACGTGGTTAAATTTATTGTGCCTGGAGGTATATCTTCAAACTGTACTGTAAATAAACATACCCTCCTCCTCCAAGTAATTTCATTATTTTATCTTCTCAGTTTCCCGACCACAAAAGTTATCGGACCCAATAGGTAGAATATTATGCTTTGAAAGCTTTCAAGTCCTCCCATGACTACTATTTTTGGTATCTGTAACTGGGACTTCAGGGCTAAGAGTAGTCAAGAGACCCTTTGTCTTTATGCCTAAGTACAGTTACTTGGAAGTAAGACTCACTACATTTAGTGGAACTCTTGAATGCAGATGAATAAGATGAGAACTTCTCATTATTCTACTTGATACTTAGATTAACACATCCCGCTAATTACTTTGAAGCAGTGTTTGCTCATTAAGGTAGCAATTTAACCTGGCAGGAAGATTGATTGGTAGACCACACAATTCTACCTGCATTTCTCTTACCCAGAAAGATGGTGGTAAAGGCAACACCTCTGCCGTTCACATGCTATTGCTGCTTAGAAATTATCTCCAAGTACATAAAATCAGCATTGATTTTATTGCTGTGAAATGTTCACTTAAATGTGGTCATATTTTCTTAGGGTCATGTCTGATAGACAAGTCATATAAGAAACAGAAAAAGAACTATGCATTTCATTGCCAAATTATAAAGGATCCCATCAAAATGGGAGGGGAAATCATGACGTCTTGCTTGTGTCCATGTGCTCACTCACATTTAAATACTGTACAAGTACAACGATTGCTATACAGAGTCCATCATACAAAAGGAAAAGTCGTGGGTTTGAATTAAAATCATTTTAAACTGCAAATGAAATCGGACCTTTATCTGATGTGGGAAGGCCCCCTGCTCTTCCCAGCCTCTTGATTTGCAATCCAGCCAGGAGAAAAATTATTTAGAAATCACCTCTCAGAGCATTTCTATTGGCCTGAAATCCCTTGCTGTCAGTTTCTCTTGCCCTTTTATAAGTCAAGTGTCAAGGGGCATAATCTCTTTGAAGATCAACTGATGGAGAACAATCCTCATCTCTTTCTGGTGGATTAGTGTCCAGAGCAAAAAAGGATCCCCCCCCTTTTCTTTTATTAAAAATCACCAAGAGTAGAGAAGAATACAAGTAAAAAACCCAAACAAAAGAGAGTGCCATCAGAGCAGTGCTTCTACGAAACAATCATGCTTGTGAGGAAATTTTGAAAGCAAGTATGAACAGGATGCCGTATTTACACAGAGGTTTGAGGGAGACCATTCACTAGATCTGTTCCTGTTTGATAGATCATCAAGTTAAAGGCGAAACAGTCATACTACACATCAGACAGCAACGAATAATTTTTTTCCCTGTGATATGAAGCTTCAGGCTATATTATATTCAGCTGCAGCTTACCTCTTTGTCTCACACAAGTGGTTTCCACACTATTTATTTTTTTAGATATGCATTGTATAAAAATGTAATATGTGAAGGACGTCCTATGTATGGCTGCATGTTAGACAGAGAAAAGGGATCTTTGGATACTGAGCTTACTCATTAATCAATAAAAACAGAAAGAGCCAATTGGTCCCTTAGTGACCCAGTGAGATATTTAAATATGAATTGAACCAGGAAAGGACTATACAGTTTCAATGAAGTTTTTGCCAGGATTTCAAAATTAGAGAAAAGGCCCTAAAATAATAGGAAAAATTAGGGAAAAGGCCCTAAAATAATAGGCAATCTTTTGACAACAAGTGGACCCTTGAATGTTGAATGTACAATCTCAAGTGGCCTAGCCATTCTGACTGAAAACATCTTCTCTTTCTTGAATGTAGAGTAACATTTCTTAGTAAAAGCAGTCATTGACAGATCTTATTATCATTGTTTGGTGGCTGCTGCCAGAATCTAACAAGTGACAGATCAGACCAGAGACTTGGGCCTCTTTCCCACACCAGACACGTGAAATTCTACCTAACAAGGTTAAGCTTATTAAATTCAATTTTGAATGGAAAGGTATAAATAATAATACATTCACATGTCCTACAGGACATGACTACAATTTATTTTTAAAAAAAATCATGTTTAGCCCTATCTGAGTGAAATTACAATTATTGCTTAGTGCTTGGATTCTACTATAACATCATTGACTTTGATGGAACTATATTTGTACCTTTTTAATTTTGATTGTGTGGTTGATTTTTTGGAGGACAAATGTCTCCTATTGAAAGATATGCTCAATAGATGGCAGCGTATTGGCCCATAATTGCTTTATATAACAGGGCAGTAACATGCTTAGGCAGATCAAGGGTTTTGAATGAATACTGGATGAGATTTCAATATAGGTAGTCCTTGTTTGCTTACTGCCTTGTTTAGCAACCATTCATAGTTCTGACCATGATGAAAAAGTAACTTTACAATCAATCGTTGCATTTGTGACCTTCACAGGTCTATAAAGCAAAGGAAAACTGAAGTAAGATCTTAAGCACAGTGACAATTTCACTTAGTGACTGCTTTGCTTAATGATTGAGTTGCTGGTCCCAATTGTGTTTGCTAAATGAAGATTACCTACATGCAGTGGTGGGATTCAGCCAGTTTGCACCAGTTCGGCAGAACCGGTAGCTAATTTTTTGTTGCCCAGGCCCAGAATGGACTTCCGGAAGCGGCATCCATACAGAGAACCGATCTGAATCCCACCACTGCTAATTTGTGACTCAGTCCTGACAAGTAAATCTAACTAAGCTGATTTTGGCTGATCTCAAAAAGTTCATGGGAGTAGGTTAGGTTAGTACTTAGGTAGAAAACTCCAGGCCTTTAGACTAGATTAAAATTAGATAGCTATAAGCTGCCACAAAGCAGGAAGCTGGGCATTAATTTCCTTATAAATATAATACTTTAAAGAAACTCACTTGGAAGATGACAATGGCAACCCAGTTCTATATTATTATCACATAAATTTCATTGGTGACTTGAATGGGCAGACTTTACCGCTTGGGGTTTTACTTCCTTCCCGGATTAAAAAGAACTCTTCACAGCTTCTGTAAGCATATCACCATATCATGCATATCACCATGGCAGTATGAGAGCCAGGAACCCGTACATGAGTATGTCTTCTAAGGATGGTCACCTTTGTTTATTTTTATACCCTCAATTTGTTTATGACAAGACAACATCTGCAGCAATGGGCACCCTTTATGCAGACTATGCTAGGAGAATCTTGCCTAGTCAAGGATGCCCGGAACCTACCTACTTACAACTCAGTATATATCATTATTCTTCCAGGCATTCCTGGGGATCTGCCCTAGAGAACTAAAACAAGGAAGAATAACCTGGGCCTGCTCTCTACCACAATCTGGAGAACATCTGGTGTTGAATCAGAGCTGTTATGAAAAAGGAGGCAAGAAAACCCAGAAATACCAAAATAATACAATAGTCCTCTCCACTCTCTTCTTTTGAACCAGCAGCATATGTGACTGTATATTATTTCTTGCTGAGATGAAAATGGGCTAATGAATGGAAATGCAAATGGGAAAGACTTATACCAAGCAGAGGTAAAAAGGTGATAAAGTCCAGGCTCATTCATTCTAATCTGTGATTTCATCCTGAGGCTGATCCTTGAATGAGAAGGACGGGACCTTGATGGGCTTTGACATAGCACTGACGAGGATCATTTATACATTCCCGAGGCCTCCAATCATCAGTCCTGACAATGCAGTGATTGTACTCTTAAGAGCTCTGAGGTTTTTCATTTCTCAGTCCGGTGTCTTTTGTATGATGTCAGAAGTGAAAAGAGGTGTTTGTTTGTGTTTCATCCATCAGATGGGTGGGGTGATACAATTTTTCCCAGTGGTACAAGTGTATCCCGTGATGATGTATTTTCATGATCCTAAACGGCCTTCTCGAGTCTAGAAGTGCCAGGAAAATGTGCATTGGTGTAATGTTTGGAATGACTGAATGAATGCATGTGCGCACAAACACGCACACACACACACACACGCACACACACACACACACACACACACACACACACACACACAAACAGCAGTTTCAAGAGCAACACTTAAAAATGGGTAGTCTCATCACATGGTTGGTGTCCTTAGAGTTGTCTGGGTTGGTGGATTTTTTTACAACTTTTTTCTTTTCCCCCATTCAGTTTGGTCCACAGGAGCTAGATGAGATATACAGGCATACAGTATATAGATATAGTTAGATAGATATATGTTTCTTTAAAAAAAAATAACAGCAAAGTTCTCTGGAAATAGATTCTGCCTGATGTTGCTAGTCTGTCTTTTCTGTTTTGCCCTCTTTCACTGCTGCCTCTGACGTTTTCCTCAGTGGGGCTTTGTCTGAGTTGCTGTGTCCTTGGCCGGATTCTGCTGCTCCACCATTTTTGTGCGCTGTGTGTTTTTCCAAGTAGTTCAGCATTTCACTTAGAACAGTTTGGAAAGTGCTTAGGGCAGCACAAATTGCAGGAGTTCCAAAGCCATGAGTAATCAAACTGTAAAGCAGGCAAAAAAAGAGAAAAATAGGAAGAGTTTACTATATGTATATAGGTGCGCATATTTCATATATGTATCCTGTGTGTGTGAGTATAATGTATATAAAGATATAGATGAAATGTATATAAAGAATATATATATATATATATATATATATATATATATATAGAGAGAGAGAGAGAGAGAGAGAGAGAGAGAGAGAGAGAGAGAGAGAGAGAGAGAGAGAGAGAGAGAGAGAGAGAGAGAGAGAGAGTTAGATAGATAGATAGATAGATAGATAGATAGATAGATAGATAGATAGATAGATAGATAGATAGATAGATAGATAGATAGATAGATAGATAGATAGATGATAGATAAAATGTATATAAAGGAGACAGAGAGAGAGATAAACTTGCTACAAAAATATTTATTATATTTATTTATTTACAAATTTATAAATTGCCACCCCACAACAAACACATCCAGGCAGATATGATGTCAATGGAGGTGCTGTGAACTCCAATGCAATGCAAGTCTGCATAAATGCACACTAAGAAATTCAGCGTAAATTGCATATGGTTACCAATGGACTTACCTCCTCAGACGATAAAGGGTACATTTCCATAAAATAAATAATCCCCATCTTCAAAGTGAATGTGTTTCATTTATTTTAGACTTAAAAGGGTGCAAGTGGTAAGTATTTGTGAAATGTATATCGGCCACAGCTGCCGCAGAGTCTTCAGGCAGGAGCTGTGAGCCCAAGAGAAACCCCAGCTGATGCACCAACTCTGATTTAGGGAGTGTAACCTCAGCCAGAGTTGGCAAAGCACTAGGTGCTAGGGGTAGAGGTGGGGCTCCTAGGGCCCACAGCCAATCAACCTTGTCAGAGTTAAGCCAAGGCTGTTTCTTCCCCATTCAGCCACCAGGTACTGGGAAAGCAGCACTGAGATGGTCAAACAGTGAAATGTACAATTTACTATCATTAGCATAATGGTGATACTTGATCCTAAGCACATGTTGACCTCTTCATAAACTCACCACTACCATGAGGTCCCCGCCTGCCTTTGAAACAGCTTGTAAACCAAAGTAACTAATTAATTGATGGTGATGACAAAAATGACCTAAAAATTAACATAATAAAATAGTACAGGAATAGTAACCAAAGCAATAAAGAAGGAAATAAACCAGCTAATCTTAGTCTTAACTAAGTTCTGGAAGTTGTAAGGGAAGAGGCAGGCCTCACTTCTAAAGTAACATTATTCCATAAGGCTGGGATGGTGCAACAGGGAATGAGATGTAACTAAGAGCTTCTTCCAAGAGAATCACACTGAACATGCTGATTCTGCTTAGAGAAGGGAGTCCAACAGATACTTGGGCATCGCATCATATAGAGTTTCATATGTCAAAATGAGCTTCTTAGGCTGCACTAGAAACTCTTTCAAGGCTCCTCATGCACTGCAGTAGCCCGGCCATGTAGTAATGAAGTTTCTCTATTTAACCATAAAGTAATGTTTGTAAGCCACCCAGAGTCACCCCTAAATGAGATGGGCTTCACATCAATCAATCAATCAATCAATCAATCAATCAATCAATCAATCAATCAATCAATCAATCAATCAAATAAATAAATAAAAGAGGTCTTTTGTCACTTTTGTGAGATCTTTTTACCTCAGGTATGACTATTGGCACAAACTGGCACCTGGCCATAACCTCCATCTTTCTATCCGGTAGTAGGTCTGATTCCAAGAGTACCCAAAGTAATTGATCTAATCCCTCAGTGCTAAGCCTACAGAGCTGACTGAGAATCTTGATGAACAAACAGTAGCTCCATCTTACCTGGGTTCATTTTCAGTCTATTTTGTCCTATGCAGAACTCTTACAGCCTCCAGGCAAAATTTCCATAGCATTATCCATAAAGCCCAGGGTGGCGATGCACAACTGGTTATTAGTGCAGCGATGATGTTGAACTGATGGATGACTTCCCCCATTGGTTTTATGTAGATGTTAAACATTAGGATGAAAAGCGTAAATGCTTTGGCACTCTACCAGTGAGGGACATAATGCATCACAGTGATGCACAAAATAGTCCGAGTGGCCAGGTGAGATATTTATTTCTCCCTGAAAAGTTGCTGACAACCTATTGGTTACATCCCAGCCTAGATGTCTGCATTGCCATTTAGAGGGAATGGATTGAAAGTACCGCAAATGTTGCAGTTTCCAGAGAGTCTTTTCAATTGTGGTAGAATAGAAATATGTAAATAATAAATCATATTCTGCTTAAATGCTGCAGGGAGATTATATGGAACATTCCTGTAGTATCCAATGACTATTCCTTTAAAAATTTGTGGCCTCTTTTCCAGGAAACCAGTTGATGAGCCAACAAGAAGCCCATGCTCTTCAACAATACATGACTCTGTATTCATTTGTGGATGAATCTAAGAAAAACTTCCTGGACTGGATTTCTTAGGACTACTAGATTAGAGCTACAAACTGCCAGTTGACCATTTGCTGTTAGTAAGAATTTGTGTTTTCCATGTCTCTAATGATCACCCAGATTTGTGCAACCAAAATCTAGGAGCCCTAGGCTTTCTCCATTCAGAATTATCTCAGGAATTGCTGCCAGAATTTTTTGAAAATGTCTGTGCTGATGGGCCACATTGGCCAATATACTGTATGATCCAAATGAATGAGTCCATACTAGGCCAGTATCATTCCTTTTATAGAAATAGCAAACTGATCATCACTTGATTTAGTTCTGGGCAGAGAAGGCATTCCATCCTCAAACACTGCCATTAAATACGGTATTATCTTTTTTTTAAAAAAAAAAAAGCATTTCAGCTACTTGATTATACTGAAAGGGTTCAATGAGCCAAGCATGTTCTCAGCATAGGTTAGAAATCTACTCTTCCCTCTGGATAAAACTGAGATTAATTATAAAGAAAGTCCTGAACATCATGAACTCAGTTTGTTCATATTTGCCAAGAATCTTCAGGGATCTTAAAAGAGAAAGGGAGGGGTAGTCAGATCTATTGCTAGTCTTTTCTAGTCATTATGCAGTTTTCTCAGAGCTTGATGTTATGTTTTAATGATATTCTTTCATTGTATGTCAAAGCAGCCAAACTGGCCTCAAGACTTGGACTCTTCTTCGACAGCATGCACAAGGTATCTCACATCCTACCCGACCCTTCCACCCCCATGCCTCAAGGCTGACACAATTTAGTCGTGCTGCAAAGGAAATACTTTCATTTTCCACAGAGAAGGGGGAGAAGAAGAGGAAGATGCCATCTGTCTATCTCCAGTTTCCAACAATGGCCAAATCTGGGTATCGCTAGCAGCAGAAGTTGCTATCAAATATTTACAACATACTGTGGCTGATGGATGATACTCAAAGAGTCACATTTTTCTTTGCTAAGCCTTGCTCATATGAAAAACATCTGGCCCCAGGGATGGACCGTGTGATTTCAACAGCGTCTACCTGCACACCATAGAATATCTTAAAAGATAATTGTAGTGTTTCATCTCAGGCCTCGACTTCAGAGAAACTACCAGCATTCCATGAAATGGGGATCTACAGTAAACCACTCCATTCTTTACAGTAATCCACATGGGGCGACACCTTCAGATTTTTTAAAAAATTACAAATGCCTTTTTAACCAGCCATGCTTATGCATGGCCATCATTATTTCACTCATCACCTAATACTTCAGATTAGTCCTTAGATTAATTACAATTAAACCAGTATAAAACGTATTGTGTCTAGTAGAGCAGCATAGACACAAAAAAGGGAAACCTAAATGATGAGGCGGCTAGAACAGCTCCTTCTCACACTTGTACTTTTTAGCTTGGACAAACGATGGGGCAAAAAGAGAGATGATTCAGGTACATGAAAGCATGCATGAAATACTCAGGGCTAAAGGTAAGAAAAATAATGCAATATAGATGGGATTAAGTTTTTCTGCCACAGAATTTAGGGTTTTCCACTGAAATTAAATTTCAATATTGGAAAAAAGGAAGTAGATGTGTAAACAATATGCTTTAGAAATATGAAATCTGATGCCAATCCCTGGTAATGGCTACTAATTAGGATGGCTTCAAAAGGGGGAACTAGAAAATGTAATGGAGGAATTACAGAGAGCATACCTTAAATATTAGCTGTTAGAAAACCAAAGCAGAGAAGGGCTATCATCTTTTTATCAATGCTTATCAACTGCTGGAAAACATTTAATGGGCCATGGTGTGATGCAGAATGGCCAATAACTTGATCTTTGGTTTTTAGGTTAGATAGTCTCGTGTTCATAGCAGGCAACATAGACCTTTGGAAAAAAATTACTTACTGTGAAAGCCTATGTGTTTAGAGAACAAAGTGCAGGTATCTTTTTTTTCAGGTATTTACCCAGATGTTGGAAGTAAAGTCACAGTAAATTGTGCAACCTGGTCATGTGGCTACTAATGGGAATCCTGTCCTCTTGACATTCTCTTTGGCAGAAGTCATAGAAAATTATTTGTCTACCTAGTGTTTTTGTGTCACTCTTGCAACTGCAAGATGAAAGAGGATGAAGAGATTACTAGGAAGATTTGGCAACTAGAGCTCATAGTTATTCTTGTAGTACTACCCTTAATCTTAGCCAAAAATTCTACAGGCTGTTATTAGAATAAACACATGAAATTCAATTAAATCAAGAAAATTATGGGTGTTCTAAGGATAGTACTTATATTTCTATTTGGGGGAAACTTACATGCTATTATAGGATAGGGAGATCATATTCTATGTAGACTAAATTAAAAATTGTACGACTTCTAGAATTTACAAAATAATTGCTAGAAAAATCAAGCCTATCTTTGCATCATACAGTAGATATAAGATAATGCTTCATATGTATTTGCTCCAACCATGGTACCATTCCACCATATTTTTATAATTGATATCTGGGAAAAGCTAAGCAATTTTTCTCACATTATTCTACTTAGGCAAAAGTGGAATTGTATTTGAAATAGAATGCTCTTTTAGAGGCAACAATGAAAGTGTAAGTTAATATTCCTTCCTTTCATGCTTCCTTAGGATGAGACATCAAGTCTACTTCTTTTGAACAAGAAACATTTAGTTCTTTCAAGGATCACTAGAGGGCACCTGACTGCTTATTTATAGAAAAACTGCAGTCTGGGATTAAATGAATAATCTGGGCAATCCATTCTGTTACTGTAGCTTTCCTCAATTGTGTGGTCTTCATATATGCCACAATCCCATGCATTTTTGGCTGCTTCATCTTTGAATGCACCAACCTGAGGAAAGCTTTTTTGCTGAATCCTAGCCTATGTGAGTCTGAGGGCAAAGTTTTGTGTTTTGTGTTTGTGTTTCTCTGACAAACAAAACCCCGTGTATTCAACTAGACAATTTTATCAGCTGAGATAAATGAAGAATAAAAAAAAACCCCAAGGAGACTGACAATACTAATTTAAAAGAAATATAATATAATGATTTGACACATAAACACAACCTTATTATTAAACCAATGGAACATCTTCCTGCATTAACAGCAGATCACTAGAGGAGTTTGAAAAGCATTCATGGTCCCAACCACAAAACTTGTAAGATGTTGGATAGATCGTGAACAATATTAGCTTTCCCCTGGATTACTTCTTTCTGGAGTATTCTCTCATTTCCTCATCTTTGTCTTAGAACAAGACATGTGCAAGAAGACACAAAGGTCTCCTTTGCCATATCCCAAAGAGCTATACATATTGTCACCCAGTGAACAAGGATTAGAAAGCAGTGAAGTGTGCACTTCTTCAGTCTTCCATACTTAAATAATGAAAAAATTATTCAGACATCCTCATTCGTGTACCTGATCTGAAACTAGCACATACATATTATTGATAATTGCTCAGTCTTATTAGATCTGTGTGCATACTGCTTTATTCAATGGGGATTATAGATGTGGGCACATGCTGAAAGCACACTGAAGATGCTAGAAGCTGACACAATCCTTTTGCAGCACACCAGATTATTGTTTATGTATATTAAAGAGCTTTTATAAAGTATACCAGAGGCTAGTCAGTTATGGGGAAGATCTCCATATATACAACACATTGCATACTTCTGAACATAGGAAGTATTCTTAACACTTCAGAACTTTTTTTTTATAAAGTTACTCCATTAAATAGATTTTGGAAGTCATACCTGAAATGTGTTAAATGTCTCTGAATATCCAGATCTAATATTGGAGTAGGTCTTGAGGAGCCCAAAGGTGACCTGTCTTGACTTAGGAGATCCTGGAATTCTTTACATATTTGCCTAGAATCAAAATAGATGCATACTCATTAAGGTTACTTACCATGTTCATTGAATAAATACTGTAAGTTTCATACCACACATGCTTCCCTCAGCAAAATTATACCAATATACAACAACAACAACAACAACATCATCAACAACAACAATAACAACAACAATAATATAATATTATAATAGAGTTGGAAGGGACCTTGGAGGTCTTCTAGTCCACCCTCCTGCTCAGGCAGGAAACCCTATACCATTTCTGATAAATGGTTGCTCAGTCTCTTCTTAAAATCTTCCAGTGTTGGATCATTCACAACTTCTGGAGGCAATGTAAATTTATGTAATTTTTTACTATAAGAATGAATTGCACTAGAGGCAAATGAATAACAGAATAGTTGACTTTCTTCCTTTGTCATTGATTGTTACAGAAAAAACATAATTCTGGATGACCTAAAATGCTAAGAGTACCAAGAAAAAGGTCTATAATATGGGACCCCACAGAAGTATGCATCCTTAAAATTTTTGGCAGTTCCCTCTGAACCCTTCCAAAAGTGGCCACTGAATTGTCATTTTTTTAATGTGCCATTTTTTAATGTGCCAGAAGGCAAACATTATTAAAGAAGTGGGGAGGAATCATATCAATTGTGTTGAATTAAAACAAATTCAATCTGAAGTAAATGAGCCGTGCTCATTCATTGTCTTGGCTCCATTCACTTTTTGATATGTATTCATCTTCCCCTCCTCTCCATTCCCCTCTCCCTGGTCCTGAACCTGCTTCTCAAGACCCAAATGGGACTCTTGGCTTGAGAAGCATCATTCATAACTGGTAAGTTACTGGGTGGGATGCACCGGAAAAGATTATCTAACTATCACAATCCACACCCACACCCTCAAATGGAGGCATTCTTCAGCCAGAAGCCACCAAGACCTGGGAACATTTGTATGGCATCCCATAGATTTCTAGTCTGGCAAATGACCTTTCTTATCTTTTTCATTGTTTCCTCTTAAAGCTGTATATTTAAAAAAAAAAATCAAATTAAATAGGATGGGTACTACTTTGAAATGAAAGCAGAATACACATAGATTCTGTTATTCCCATCTTGAAAAATTTACATCCTGAAAAGCTGTAATGAAACCAGCTAGAGAGTGAGTGAGCCTTCCTTCGGAGGTAGCAGATTAAGCAAAGATATCTCTCTCTTGGAAGAAAAGGCTCCCTTTGAAATGGTCCATGGCCACATGTGCAGATGCACCAATTGGCTTGCTTTTGTCTTAGTAAATGTTTTAAGATTCTGTTTGGTCATGGCAGTGTAATTGTTTTTTTTATGGCTCCTTTGGGAAGCTACAGAGCCCTTTATAATAAGGCCAGCTTGCCTCTGGTATGTTTGTGCATTTTAGAACTTCTGATTGTAATGTCTGCATGTGGCCTAATAAAAAGGGGAGAGGCTTGTTTTCTGCCACTTTAAGTCAGTTTGGTGATTTTTTGGATTGTGGCATGCTGATATAGCCAAAGGGGATTCTTTGAAGAGAGGTTACACATCAAGTAGAAAAGAGGTTTCCCTTTCAAAGGAAACAGAAAGCTTGCTACTTTCATGAAACCCTTTGATAGTGTATATATTCTTTGCAGTAACCTCCTTCTTGTCACCAGGTTTCAAGTCATGGCCACAGAGAAATACAAAGACACGCCTTAGTGGACACGGCTGTTCTCTTTCCTTGGATATAAGCACACACTTAGAATTAGTGCAATATAATGTAGGCAGCCTGATTGATAAACAAATTGGGCTGGATTCTTATAAATTAAACCCCATACAGTCCATAAGAGCACTTAAATCTGGTTTATGTCATACACCTTGAATGGTTTGTGGATCAGATTATAATCCTAAAATGAACCACGGAGTTGTGAAGAAACTACTTTAAAGTATCTGTTGCAGCCAATGGAATTACCTGAGTCTTTTGTTTATATGCCAACAGCATGACTTCATTCACTGCAACTGATATATTTTGTCCACTGTACAATAAAAATGATGAATTAGGACAGTGATGGCGAACCTTTTAGAGACCGAGTGCCCAAACTGCAACCCAAAACCTACTTATGCATCGTCGGGTGCCGGGTGGGTGTGATCCATTGGGTGGGTGTGGCCCATTGGGTGGGCATGGCTGCGGTGGTAACAGCAGACTGGGTGGGACTAAAAAGTTCAATCAATCAATTCCAACTTTGCAAGATCTTTTTTTTCCCCGTGAGAAGTTGAAATTGACTTATTGAACCTTTTTTTTTTGCACACGGCGGTGGAGGCCTAAAGTGAAAAGGTTTTATAAAACCCAGCTGAAGGCCTAGGACTGGAGCGATGGCGCGCATGCCCACAGAGAGTGCTCCGAGTGCCGCCTCTGGCACCCATGCCCATAGGTTCGCCACCACTGAATTAGAAGATCAAATACACCTTACTATGTCCCATAACTTAATACAAACTTGAAAGGAAAAAAATATATAAAGCAGACCTGGGCATATTTGTTTGAGGAAGTTCTCACTGAACAATTTGATAATCTCTAGAACTGAGCTGAGAATTATTAGTAGAATTTACTTGTAAATCAAACTAGATTCACATCTATGATTAAGGTGGTTTGATTATTACATTACTACAGAAAGTATGTATGAAAGTTCCCCCCCCCAAGAATACCTTCTTAAATCCAGAATATCTATCCACAGTTTATCAATATTTCTTAAACTGTTTGACAAATGCTTCATTTACATAACAAAATAAGAATTCCATTGATAACAAATAATTGATTTCTATGTTTCATTGCAAGAGCAAATTGCGGTAGCAGCAGCTCAACTCTCTGGATTATCCCTCAATGTCCTTGTTAACTGCAGAATCTAGAATTTGTTCATGTAACTTGCTGACATTAATGACGCGCAAAATATTAGCACTGAAAAAACTTGGCTTGAAGTTCAAACCAACTGCTCCAATTTTACTGGAACTGTTTCAAATATTCCAGAAATATTCCAAATCTAAATGAGGTTCAAGCTCATAAAACCTTTGGAATGATCAATAAGTATTGGAACATCTGTGATAAGGGTGGCACAACTCATTTTGAACTTGAAACAACTTTTGTATTATATAGGCTTTGAATCCCCAATCGATATATCTATGGGGAACTTTCTGAAGGTGTATTCTGACATCATTCACACAATTTTTATAAATAAAGCTTTAGCTTTCCCAGAAAGAAAGAAAAGTGACTCTTTCTGCTCCAGTTCTAATCCACTGTAACAGGATAATGGTGATATCATTATTTGATGATGACATCATTTGACTGTGATACATTAGATGGCTGATGATTCTAGTCATTATCAGCAAATTTGTGAGGGGGGAAAAAGGGCTCATTCTCTCTCAATTGTCCTTTGCCATCCAATTAGCCTAGTGAAACAGTAGAGGTAGAATGCTGGATGCAACTGCATTTATTTACCATGAAAAGAAAATCAAGAGAAAGAAAAGGAAAACATTTCTACATTTAAAGATAAGGAAAAGTACCCTGCCAAGTGATTTGGCATCCTATATTTGACATTGTTGCCTACCCCTGGCCTAGACCTTTCAAAATGTTTTCTTTTCACTGCCAATATTTTATTAGAAATGATTTATGGAGCATATCCCTTGCAATATTTCTTTCCAAATAAATCTCAATCAATTCAACGTGAACTGATGTATTAGTAACTCTGGTCAGAATAGCTACCACAGATGCATACTTGACTACATTAAGGTATATATGAAGGAATGTTATTTTATGCATCCTTCTGGGTCTGTGCACACCTTAAAGTATCAAAATATAAATAAATTTTGTCTTCGATGCTTTCATTTTTAATTATTTATTTTGACTTGTTAAATCCACCCAACTTCAAGGCCATTTGCCTTGGAGGCCTAGTATAGGGTTAAAATAAGTAGTTAGCTTCGAGACTCACATGTGAACAAAGCAGTGTTTAAACAACTTACTTTGTTGCTAGGATCATTTTTTTTCTTGCTGTCTGTTCCTTCTGTTCCATGTGTTGCCTGGCAAGATGTTCTCCGACTGCCTTGGCTGGGAATTCAGTTTCACAAGTATAGCCAAAATCCCTGGCCAAATGCAAAGCTTCTCCTATGACCAAACAAAATAACTCTGATTTTAAAAGCAGCATGTATTTTAAGTGGCCCTTTTAAAACCTTGGTTAGTTAAAAATACTCTTGGTATTTGCCTGAGATGAATCATTCAAGAATATCACTGCCCACAAGAAGACAACTCCCTCCCCCTTTTAAGATTCATAAGCAGCAAGGAGGAAAACCAGTAGCAGTTCTTCACATTAGGAGGTTTCACTTGAACACATAAAGAAATGGAGTTGATCTCTTAGATGAGTTATTGCTGCCATTCCAGCTCTTCCAGTGCTACAGTCAGATGGAATGAAAACTGCTAGCTAAAAGCTAAGAGAGGGATCTAATGGAAGTTGCCCAAAGAGGTAAATGAACCTCCCTCAATCACCTCCCAGAGAGAATAGGATTTGTAATGCTCGTTTAGTACCCCCACCAACTAGAGAATTAGAAACAATTACCTCCTCCCCAGGTGTTACCATATTTCTATTGTATTTTCCTACTACTTTCGGTTACTTTTAAACACTTACAAGCACTTTGTGTGTCTGTGTGTCTTGTCACTGCTTTGCTTCCTTTGGATCTTTCATGTATTACTCATATGAAGTGTCTCTACGCTGCACCATAGGCCAACGGAACTGAGATGCTGGATGGTTTGCTCAAGTTGTGCCAGTGGCTTGACCAAAAACAAATCCTCATCTCTGAAGCCAACCTTGAGCTACATGGTTTTCTTCATCCCATCACCCAGGTGTCAGGCATGTACTCCATGCCTTGATAGTCTTTCTTGAGAATTGAAATCCAGTTTTGAAGAAGCTAATGCACGTTAGAGGAATGCCATGTGAATATCAGAAATGGGTGAAGCAACTATATGCCAATGTTAGCTTCTCACCATTTTGTACTTATATAAATTGGATGAATTTGATATTTCCTCAACTTTTCATCTGTGTGACTCAAATTCAGTTCATCATACTCAAGATTAGTTTAAGCATTTGTATTTGTTTTAATGTGTAGCTCTCCAAACAATGCAGTTTTATTTGCATAAATATTTATTTGTTCTATTTCTATAGCCGCCCATCTCAAACAACTGAGCCTGGGCAGCGAACAATCATAAAACAATTAAAAACAGTTACAAAATTAAATACATATGGCAGCCAAGAAAAAAAAATGTCATCATAGATGTCAACACAACCAGAAAACAGGACCCTTCACACACTTGGGGCCTTAGGCCTGGGCACTAAACCAGGTCTTCTTATAAAAGGCCAATAGGGTTGGGGCCATCCTCAAATCTGAATGGAGAGTGTTCCAGAGGGCAGGGACTGTGGCAGAGAAGGCACATCACCTAGTCTCAACCATCTGACATTCCTTGGCTGATGGGACATATAGAATGCGCAGCCTAATTTTAGCATTTTGCCCAGCCCAAATTAGCATTCTGCCTAATATGCCCAATTCTCCTAAAATACTTCCTACTACTGTGTATGTGTTGATACATTTGATTTCTATCTTACATGCATTTTTAATTGGAACATTTCATGGGAAAATTAAGAAAATGTGTGGATTTTTAAGTCTAACATAGCTTAGGAACTTAGTTATAAAAGTGAAATTAGAAGACTCTGTATCTGAATGCAAGACAAACACATTTTGATGTTATCTTAACACAGTAAGAGCTGTGGTCTTGTGATCCACTGACATATAAATTTGTGAAAGAACTTTATTCAAGAAAAAACTGCTGACAGAACACTTAAACAACATTTACTATTTTTAATACCTGCTGGCTTGGGCTTATTTGATAAAATGGTGGTAATCTTGGGGAACTGCCAGTTCACAATCTTCTCCTTTTCTTTCTCTTTTGTGAATAAATACGAGCTTTATATGTATGCTTGAGTCCATGCACTGTAGTGGACTTATTTCCTCATTTGATATCTTAATCAGGAACACCTCTGTGATGTATCATGAAACTCAGTTCACAACAGACTGTGATCTTACTTGAGAAAAGATGATATAGTATGCATTCAGCCCAAAGTACTAGAAGAATAAAGCTTGGCTAGAAAGAGTACAGAGAAGAGCAACAAAGATGATTAGGGGACTGGAGGCTAAAACATATAAGGAACGGTTGCTGGAATTGGGTATGTCTAGTTTAATTAAGAGAAGGACGAGGGGGGACATGATAGCAGTGTTCCAATATCTCAGGGGCTGCCACAAAGAAAAGGGAGTCAAGCTATTCTCCAAGGCGCCTGAAGGCAGGACGAGAAGCAACGGGTAGAAACTGATCAAGGAGAGAAGCAACCTAGAACTAAGGAGAAACTTCCTGACAGTTAGAACAATTAACCAGTGGAACAACCAGCCTCCAGAAGTGGTGAATGCTCCAACACTGGAGGTTTTTAAGAAGAGACTGGACAGCCATTTGTCCGAAATGGTATAGGGTTTCCTGCCTGAGCAGGGGGTTGGACTAGATGACCTCCAAGGTCCCTTCCAACTTTATCATTATTATTATTATTATTATTATTATTATTATTATTGACTAGAAAGAGGTTTTATAATAAATAGTTACAAGAATAATAAAAACAATGAGGAGCAGAATTCTTTTCCGAGATATTGCTATCCTAGATCCAGAGAAGCAGCCACATAAAGAAAGACTGATAGGTGAACAGGCACAAACCCAGTCTCTAAAGCACAAATGGTAGGAAGACATTAGACCTCTCCAAGAAAAAAAGATCCTTTGATAAACTGTAGGAGGGCAGTGGTTGAAAATAGTGATGAGTAAGTAGCACATCATGATTTGTGGAGAAAAATTGGGTTCTTCTTATAAAGTTAGGGGAGACCCCCAAGGAAGGACAAAACAAGACACCGATGGAAAAAATCCCTTTGTCCCCCTTTCTATTTTCTAGAATTGCTATGGACATTGCTGGTCCCTTGCCAAAGTCAGCAAAAGGAAATCAGTCTATCCTTGTAATTTCTGATTATGCTATGAGATGCCCTGCGGCAATTCCCTTCTGCAGTTACCACAAAAGTCATTGCCAATGCGTTGCTTAAACTGTTCAGTAGAGTGGGTGTACCTAATGAGATTTTCACAGATCAAGCCCCAAACTTCCAATCTGCTTCGCTAAAGCATTTATATATAGCACTGGGGATATCTGGCAGGAGAGCCCANTGACCTAGGGAGGATTTTATTTGGGGTTTATCTTTTAACAATTTGACAGAGACACAACTTTAAAATTTGATTTAATTCGGTTTTATCGGGGGGGAATGTATTTATGTTTTGTTTTAAATATGTTGTGCGCCGCCCTGAGTCCCGCTGGGAGAAGGGCGGCATATAAATTAAATTTATTATTATTATTATTATTATTAAAGTTCTCAGCCAAAGACAAAAACTGCAGAAACTTGGTGACAAGACAAAGAACATCCAAAACTACTGCCAACTATGCAAAATGCAGGTATGATACAAAAGCCAGAAACAAATCACTAGAAGGGGCAGACAGAGTGTTGCTTCTGTTTCCTGCCAGGAATGCAAAATGCATTCCACAAAGTGGAACCTGCAAAATAGACTTGAGGGTGAAGAAACCACAGTCTGTCATGTCAACCAGTGGATTGAAAGTGCCCAGTCTAGAATGGTGACCTCATAAATTGGATTATTCAGCAGAGCAATTATAAACCTGCTTGTCACATACACTCATGCCCAATGCATTGAGACATGGTAGAACTCAGCTTAACTTCACCACAAAAAGCAAATCTAAGAAGATTTCAATGATATTTTTACAAATAAGCCAGGCACTACTACATTAGTAGAGCTCAGAAACAGAGGTAAATCTTATCATATTACAGAGATGCCCTGAAGAAAGAAGAAGAAAAAATCTGTTCTTGAACCATCTCCTAATAAAATGGTCTTCACCCATAGTGTTAGTTCGTAAGACAAAAAGAGAAGTTAAATTTTGTGTAGACCTAACACTTGTTAAGCAAGCAACTGTTTCATAATTAGCCTGGCCTAAGAATAAATAATCTAATAAGTACACATGGAAAATACTTATTTACTTTGGATTTAAGTAAAGGCTATTGACAAATTGCTCTCAAGGTAACTCCCAAAGTGAAAGCTTCTTCTGTAAAGGCAGTCTTCATTTAGAAATCACAACCGGGAGCCACAACTCAGTCATTAAGCAGAATGGTTTTACTATTGTGAATCCATGATTTCACATATGATCTTCAGCTTTCCTTTGCTTTAACAGACCAGCAAAGCTTATAAATATGAGGATTGGTTGCAAAAGTATATTTTCATCACCAGTGTACTTTAACTGCAAACTGTTGCTGTATAAGGAATTTGCTAAACAAGGACTACCTGTACTTCATATAATAGAACTTCTACAACTCTCCAGAGACCAAATACTTCTAGGCCAAGGAAAATGCTATGAACCATATTTGGATGATGTTGTTATTTACTGCAGAAGAACATGAGGAGCATTACCCAATTATTTGAGATAGTCAGCGTGACTCACTGTGGGGTTTACTCTCCGTCTATATAGAAGTAGCTTGCCCTGCCAGTTTTGGCGGGGTGTTGTTTTCTCCTTGACAATTCCTTGACTAGGGTATTGTTTTCTGCTTGTAATGCTAATCCCTGTTTATTTACATGTTAGTTGCTAAAGAGGATGTGCTCTAGTTTTTTTCTTCTTCTTGGCTTTTTTATTGTCTCTTTTGAAAGTGCATAAATATGGTTTATTTCTATGTGTCTGTTGATGGCTTATGTCTTATTTAGGTTACACCATTGGCTTGATGTCTTACTTAGGTTATATTTATAGATTAACAAGAAGTTAAGGTGGAAGAGTAAAAAAGATGTTGAGACTCTAGAAAGAGTACAAAGAAGAGCAACAAAGATGATTAGGGGACTGGAGGCTAAAACATATAAGGAACGGCTGCTAAAATTGGGTATGTCTAGTCTAATGAAGAGAAGGACGAGGGGGAACATGATAGCAGTGTTCCAATATCTCAGGGGCTGCCACAAAGAAGAGGGAGTCAAACTATTTTCCAAAGCGCCTGAAGGCAGGACAAGGAGCAACGGGTGGAAACTAATCAAGGAACTAAGAACTCCTAGAACTAAGGAGAAATTTCCTGACAGTTAGAACAATTAATCAATGGAACAACCTCCCTCCAGAAGCGGTGAATGCTCCAACACTGGAAGTTTTTAAGAAGAGACTGGACAGCAATTTGTCTGAAATGGTATAGGGTTTCCTGCCTGAGCAGGGGGTTGGGCTAGATGACCTCCAAGGTCCCTTCCAACTTTATTATTATTATTATTATTATTATTATTATTATTATTATTATTATTATTATTATTATTATTATTATTATTATTATTATTATTATTAACATCCAAGATGGAAGTAAGATCTTCCCCAGAGTTGTGGGGTTCTATGGCTGATTAGTATCTCATTTTTCAATTGAAGCAGTCAATGGCATCAAAATGGTGAATACAGCTAGGTGATCAAACCCCTGTCTCTTTTATGTTTGTGTACATGATACATATGACTCACCTTAAAAGGGGGAGGGTCATCAATCACCCAGTTGTATTCACTATTTTGATGCTGGATATCCCTGCTGCAATGCAAAAATTCTCTACTTGTAATCTGGAGGCAGTTCAATAAAGTTCACTAAACTCCCAAGTGGTAACAGGCATTTCAAGATTTAAAGAGAGCTTTGTGTAGGCATCCTGTGTTAAGAGGAATTTTTCTTTTGTTCTGTGCATTGAGGCTTCTGATGTGAGGTTGAGAGCAGTGTTAATGCAATAATTTTAGAACGAGGTATATTGAACCTTTTATCTTTCAAAAAGTTCTTACCAAGGGAAAAGGGGTAGGTGGGATCAAAAATTCACAGCAATCACAGTTCACAAACTTCAACTTTGGTTAGAAAGAATGAAACACTCTTAACAGAGGAGTGGCAAACTGGTAGTTGACACTGTAATCATACAAATTTGTTCTGCTGCATTATTCGGGAAAACAGCACCAAATTGCTCATTTCCTGCCTAGATAGGGAACTGGCCTAGAGATTGCTATCTATAACAGAAGTACAAATGAAGTTTGTGAAGGCCTCAGAAAAATAATAATAATAATAATAATAATAATAATAATAATAATAATAATAATAATAATAATAATAATAATAATAATAATAATAATAATAATAATAATAATAATAATAATAATAATAATAATAATAATAGAAAGAACTGGAGAAGATAACAAAATACAAAGACCTACAAATAGAAATACAAAGACTGTGGCAAAAGCAAGTGAGGATAGTACCAATAGTAATAGGCACCTTGGGTACAATCCCAAAACAACTGGAACACCACTTGAACACCATTGGCATTGACAAATTTGCTATTAGTCAATTGCAAAAGGCGGCCTTACTAGGAACTGCTTCCATCCTGCAACGATATCTGTAATACCATCAAACATCCACATCTGCCTATCCCAGGTCCTGGGTAAGGACTCGATAGGTAGACAAAATGCCAAATCCAGTCTGAACATCTGGCTAACTGTGAGATGATCCATAATAATAATAATAATAATAATAATAATAATAATAATAATAATAATAATAATAATAATAATAATAATAATAATAATAATAGTTGGTGATGTGCCTCCAGCTGCTATGGCTGTTTGTTGGCTCATCCTACTTGCCCGTAGCCACCATATCACTTTGTGCTGGAATGGATGTAGTGGCTGGCAACCCAGGTGAACTTAGCTATTGATTCATGGTTAAAGTTATAAAAACAATGTGCTGAAGGTTTGTTAAAACAAGGAAAATCTGAAGAAGTTTGCTGAAGATAGTTGATGTAGAAAAAAATGCTAGAGTTCTACAGAGGATGACGATGGCAATATATGATCTATTCTGTGCAGATGGACAAAGGTAAAGGATAAAAGTCAAACTATTTTATCACCCCAAGAAAAACCTGACAAATGATCTTGCTTTGCAGTATAAAATGTAAATGGCATTTCTGTATGATCAAGACTTGAGAGGAGGGAGGAATTCTTAATGGAACCCCAGTGTAGTTAGTTAAGTTTATCAAGTGAGGCTAAAAGAACAAGACTTTTGTTGCCTACAAAAATCTGGAGTTGTATGCTGAACTTTTTAATCAAATCCTAAGAGCCCACATCAGCAACAATCTGATTTGTGGAAAAGGCTGAAATTTTAAAACACTTTTTCCTAAGCCGCAGACGTATTCTTATTCTCCTGTCCTCTATGAGAAAGATGGAGACAATGATGGAGAAACACAAGACTCCCTTCCCTACTCTCTACCCATTCTCCTGCAGAACTAAAGCTGCAAAATTGCTATACGTTATTTCTAGTTTAAAAGTCCTTTATCTTTTATCAGTTGACACAATTGATGCTGTGATGGGGGATTGAAAAAAAAGTTATTGAAACAAAAGTTAGCCTTACTGCTAGGACAAAACATCATTCCTGAACTTTTCTTTCTCAATTGCTCTTATAAGAACAACACATTGGTTCCTAAAGAGTCTCTCTCGTATATAGGTTAAGTGATAATCCCACTAATGAAAGTGGATAATATTCTTTAAGCTGCTAAAACATAATCTGAGTGTTAATTTTGTGTGTGTTCTAAATCCTAGTTTGGAGGATGGTCATTGGTTTATTCCTACATATTGCTTGATACCATAAATGTAGACATGTGTGAACAAAAACTTTCATGTGCCGCAACAACTATTTTGTCAATTAACTTTTGCAATTGCATGCATCCTGCTAAGGATTTACAATAAATATCAGCATGACTCTCTCCAATTATTTCTCTACCTGAAACAAAAATTTAGAAGGGGTTACCAGGGGAATCTTCAGGAATCATGCCACTTATATTAAATGCCTGATTCCTACAGTCACTTTGTCTAAATGATTTTTAAGAACCTTCTCATTTGTTTCAGAACACTCAGAAATGTAACTCAGGAGCAGAAGGCGGAAAGTCTTAACATCATGGTTAGAATAAATCTTACCTTCCACCAAGGATGTCAAGAGGGTGACATTAGCTGCTTTTCTTCTTCCGGCAGGCAGATTGAGGCCCAGCCTATCCAATTTCTCTCTTAAACACCGCCCTCCATTTTTGGATTTTGCTCTATCAGGAAAGAAATGTGGAGGAAGGTGAAGACAATCTTCTTTTTACCTTTGCTGGCATTTGTTTTCAATTATTTGATTATTTGCAAATATCCCCAATCTCTGCTTAAGAGCTGCATGTTCTTAGTTTGCAACTAAATATCTTTTCTTCTACAAGAATAATTAAAATGGAACAATAAGCAAGGATATGGATGCTGTTCTTCCATCTTCTAATGCAGAGGTCCCCAACCTTTTGGGCACCAGGGACTGGTTACATGGAAAGAGGTTTTTCCACGGACCGGAGGGGGCGTGGTTTTGTCTGCTGCCTGCATCCTGTGGATGGGGCTTTCCTTGTTTATGTGGCCCAGTTGCTGACATGCCACGGCCCAGTATTGGTCCACGGACTGGGGGTTGGGGACCCCTCTTCTAATGTATAGTTTTTTATTTGCCCTCGTGCCTTTTGCTTTTTGTTTCTTACCTTCTCAAAATCCCTCCCAAGAGAGAGGCATTGAGACATTCTGGTGGAGACAATCGTCTTTTCACTTCTGCAATGGTCACTTTGTATTTGGAAGTGGAGCTGAGTAACGATAAGCGACCAGGAACTGAGCAAAAGAGATCTGTGGGATTGACGACACACGTACCACCTGAAATGTAGATTAAAGTACATTATAAGTGGTTCAGCCCAAGAACCTGTCAGCTGAAATGGTACTGATGACACCAAAATCTTTGCCAGTTTTATTACTTTCAAAAGCACATCTCAATAAGCAGAATAATTGAGACATTTTTAAAGTACAAAAGTAATTCATAATTCATAAATAGAGATACAATTTAGACTTGGGGTGGGGCTCTTTATTTCTTTTATACTGAGTCCCTACAAAGGAAAGCCGTGCACGTGTGGGCTTCCATTTAAAGTAACTGCTGGTACTGTATCAGAAGAAGGGAGAAATGCTGGCTGGGAAGAGATGCCTAGCACACTGCAATATCCACAGTAAATTACAATTATGCTCATATAATGCCATATGCACAATGATGCCATTAATCCAAATGTTCCCGTTATAATTCTTGTGTCTCAGTGTCTGGTGCAAGCCCTTAAACTGTGGGATGCTGTCACCACACTGTGTTATTTGCTCTCCTCTTGCTTCCTGTGTATACCCATAAGCTGTAGACCTAAATTTCCATATGCCTGTTTAAAGGTTGTGGCACACAAATCCATGGCCCTTTAGATTAAAAAGAGACCCTCAGTGCCCTAGTCCATATTGTCTTAGCCACTGGGTGACCCTGGGCCAGTCTCTCTCTTTCTGCCCTAGGAAGAAGGCAAGGACAAACCACTTCTAAAAATCTTGGTCCAGGAAGTTGCCAGGAGTCAAGACTGACTTAAGGGTCCATCTTTATTATGCCATTTCTATCTGTCATGCTTTTGCACTCAGAAATAACCTCCTTTTAAAAATTCAACCAGTGTTGTTGTTGGCATTTTGAACATTTTTATAAACTGAGTTATTTCAGGAAACCTATGAAGTGACTGCTTTTTATTGGTTTGGAAGTGTGTGATGTTGGTTGGATCAATTTTATCTTTTTTATTTTATTTTGATGTATTATATGTGGCTGTCTCATTGCTGCTAATAGTCTTTTTTATTGTGATGGGTATAAATATAATAAATAAAGACATACATTTGTTATCATTAAAAATATTAACTTCAGATATTTGCCCCAATTCTTAGCTGTAAATAATAATAGCTATATACTAAAACACAAATATGGTGAGAAAGATCACAGAAATACACAACTGATGGCTGCTTCCTCTCTTTCCATAACATCACTGATTTAAAAGAAGAGAAGCGTTTACATGATTGTTTTATTTGTTCACTTCATTTGGCAACCCATCCTCCATTAAAAAGGTGACAAAACAAATTAAAAACTAAAAATACCATGAAGGATAGTAAGAAGTAATAAAATGAGCACCCATGAAACCAAAAACTACATTTGTTATCATAGTTTTTAACTAATCATGAAAGCTGAATCAAAGATTGGTTCAGCACCATATCAATGGAACCAGTAACTTGTGTATTTCTTCACAGAAAGAGTTCTACATTTGGGACATCACCACAGAAAGAGCTTGTTATATATCATTCACCTTATGTATTTTCTTTTGTATCCTTTAAAAAATTTCAGTATGTATTTTAACTCCTTTACCCAATGTTTTAATTATAGCCTTCTTTGAAATTTCTTTTAATAGGAAGTGATATTGAACTGCTTCATATAAATTCATAATTCCCATCATGCTATTCCCTTTTGGAATAAGCAGTATCATGCAAAGCAGAGAAAAAGAGTTACAAGTAATAAGATAAAGAAGTTAAAGGCAAAAGAGAAGAGAAAATAAAATTTACCTAAATCCAATCTACAGCAACACCACTCATTGTAACTCTCCATAACTTTCTAATCCTTTAAGTCATCCTTACATTCAGTCAATCAATTCATGCAGTGTCTTCTGTTTTCACAACTTCTCCTCTCTCTCTTTTAAATCCCTTCAACATCCAACATCTTAGCTTTCGTCTTCCCTTCCTCTTGACAATTCAGCTGGTATAGAATGCAGCAGCACAAGTAATAAATGGCATGGAATACTCAGCACACAAGGCACAATGTTTGTTGGTGTGCTTCCAGGGACAATTCAAGGTGCAACTTGTCACCTTTGAAGCCCTTCTTGGATTGGGACTGGGCTACTTGAGGGACTGTCTTTCCCAATTGTTTCTACTTTGGGTTCCGTCAACTAAGGCACTTTGATGGGCAGGACCTGAAGGTGAGCCCTGCCTGCCACAGCACCCATCCTATTGAACATTCTCCCTCTGGAGATCAGGATCAGAACCCTACAGGCCTTTCATGAGGCCCTAAAGATCTGGCTTTGTGACTGGACCTGAGGCCTGGAATAAGTGCAGAGACACAGTTTTTGGATGTATTAGTAATTATGGAGTATGATGTTTTCTTAATTCCTATTTATTTTATTATTGTTATAATTGTTTTTTATATTTGATATATATTTAATTCACCACCACTTGTTTAGAAAGGCAGCTACACAAATTGAGTAAATAAATTTACTTTTTCTTCATTATTTGTTTGTGATACACTCCTTATTTATTTTCACTACATGATCAAATTACTAGAGCATAGTTTTATTTACTTTTTTATCTGGACCACATTCATTCACACAGATTCATTTCTCAACCTATCTCTTCTTTTTGTATCGTTCATACTTAAGCAACTCATTCCCACTGCACTCAATTTACATTTATGTTTTTCCTGCCCTGTCTAATTATTCACGTTATATAGTAAAGTGAGCAGAAGCACAATTATACAAACAATCATTTTGCTTCTCTTGACAAACATTCATTCCTCACAATAGGCCACATGCTGTCTATTGTCCGCCTATCAACATATTCACTTCTTCCAATTTCTCCATCCTTCCAATAAACATTTTATCAAGATGTATGACTTTAGTTATTTTGTCTATTTTTCCAGTTTTCTATAGTTTTCAAATGTTTATTCTTTTTTCTCTGTCAACACAACTATTTTAGGCGTCGATATATTACTTTCCAGAGCTATACGTCTCATTGCATCATACAGCCTATCTAACATTTGCTGCAAAGGGCATCATCTCCATACGAAGTGACATGTATCTTCATATCTCAAAACAACATACCTCTAATATTATCACAAACATTTCTTATACTTTATTCATGAATAGATTCAACAACCAAACAGGTATAGTACTTTTTTATCACCCGCCCTGCTTCATAAGATTCCACTTATTCTTACATGTGCTATATTTCCATTGTATACTGCTCTTTTTACATATGGCAACCAACTTTCAACTCCCTATTCAGATGGAATACTTTATAATTCAAGCTATTCACTTTTCATGTGGGAAAATGCTCACTTTAAAAAAGGAACCAAAGTGTTTGGATACACATGGCATAAAAACTATAGTGATTACTGAGCTCCTGACTCAAAGAATGCAAAACAGTACCAAACTAACCAATGTTATGGGTTATATACCCCAGCACTGTTACATACTGTAGGGATAAAGAAAACAATGTAAATTATTCTATGACCTTTGTTGCTGGATTTATGGTCTGACCCAATGCCTCTAAAAATGGTTTCAAGCCCATCTGCTTTTACTGATATTAGCATCTTGTAACATGTAAAATGTCCTTTATTGCACCTATATAATGTCTTTTTTTATATCAGGAAAAAGGCAAAAATCCAGTTTCTGTTATCAATCTCCTTCCCCACCAGGGTCATCTGGCTGTTTCAGTCCATCTGTTCTGTTAATATATATTTCAGAAACATAAGAAAAGGTATTATTTATTCCCCACACTTTATGTAAAACAACCTAAATTAAACTTTCTCTCATTCACACATTTTCAATGCAGGTAGTTCCTGACTTATGACCAATCGCTTAACAACTGTTCAAAGTTATGACAGATCCCCGAAAAGCCACTTATGACCCGATTTTGAAGTTATGACAATCATACTGCCAGAGTCATATGATCGCATTTTGGATGCTTGACCTCTGGTTCATCTTTACAGCCATGTGCAGCACGTGACCATGGGTTTTTTTTGTTTTTTGTTTTGTTTTGTTTCTGACATTTACGTATGGTTTCTGGCAAAACAAAAACCTCATCCATTAGATAAAATGGATTTGCTTGATCACTGTGGCAGTCACTTAACTGCCACAAAAATGTCATAAAAATTGGGTCTGATCACATGTTGACTCACTTAAGGACCCCAACAACTTACAATCATAATTCAGAGCTCAATTACATTCACATGTTGAGGGACTACATGTAATTCAGTGAAGAGCAAAAGTCTGCTCTGTACAGCTCGGCTGAGCTCATACACTCCCATACACGGTCAAGCAGAATTCTGCTCAGCGGTTTCCAGGCTTACTTCAGAACCAGCAGCCTTAGAACTGGCAGTGAAGATATTGTAGTGGTGGACAGGTTCTGCCTTTTAGGATCAAGTATCAATTATTTTTATTATTTTATACCGAGCTTTCTCACTGATTTATTGATGACAGCATTTTAACTTCTGGAAGACAGCAATTCTTTAATTGTTCTTTTCAATTCTCTATTTTTCTTTTCAATTCTCTAATTGTTCTTTTTATACAAAGCAGGCATTCAATTATTGTACTACAATAGGCTAGTATCACAGGAATGGGGAAATTGTGGCCTCCAGATGTTGCTAAAGCACAAATCCCAACACTCTTCATGCTTTTGGCCATGTTGGGTGGAATTGTTTTAACATTTCTTTTTTATGTGAGTTTCCACTGAGAAATTGTATGGACATTACTTGAGGCCAAATAATGGCCAAATCTGGGAGGACTCCCCGGTCCTTAGTATATAGGTCTCACTTAACTTACTTTATCAGAATGATAGGGTTAAGATCTCAAACAGATGTAATAGTCAATGTGAAGGACCTTAAGGAACAGACTCCCAAGCACATACAGTCTTTTTTTAGGGGAAGGGATCCTGTTCTCTGTGTTATACTTGCCCATGACAAAAAGATGGGACTTGTTTGTTCAAGAATGTCCTTTCCAAATGTTGACAAATTTCAGGTGTTCCTGATATCCTTTGATATTGGCCTTCCCCTTTCCACTTAAGTGATTATTTTTATCCTGTTTGGTCTATAGCTGTGTAATTTCTACTTACTTTTACCTTGTTTTACTCTAGAATCACTTCATGGTCACTGTAAGTGTCCCAGGAATTTCTATAATGAGAAGCAGCATAAGAAAACTTCTTATATACTTCCAAGAGTCACTTAAACAAACACACTGAATGATCAAAAAAGATATTTCCTACAACGGAACACCTCTTGCATTACATGGTAAATAAAAACAATGATTTCTGAAGTCCAATTTTCTTAATAAATATAAGAATTTTCAAAGGGATACAAATGTTAGTTCCAGACTAAGTTAGTTGAAATTATATCCCAGTAAAACCAAGTTAGTAAAATATAGCATTCCAATGACTTTAAAACAGTGTAAATGCAATAAATATGTCTTGTAATGTGTGTTTGATTCATCTGCAATAGAAATTGGCATTTCAAAGAAAACCAGACTTGCTTAACAGTGAGATGGGTGGTATATAAATTTAATAAATAAAGAATAAATGAATAAATAAATAAATATTTAACTGTTATATTGTGCACATGTTGACGTTAGCCTATTTACTGGATTTCATTCAATCAAAGAGTATTTAATGAACTTAGTTAAAGGCACAATATAATTCACAATACAGTTTATTTGTATACTTGCATGCAAGTAGAATATCACCTGCAGCATGGTTCTTTATATTGCAGTGTCAAAGACAAACTAAGTCAGATTTTACAGACAAGATAAAAATGAATCAATTAAATATTAATATTCCTTTGCTATAGTCCAGCCTTTTTGTACAATGTGTGCTGAATTAATAATTGTACCATTTATTAATGACATTTTGTTCCAACCCTTTTCACCGAAAGCTTTGTCATTTGGTAAAATGCAATCAATTGTGCAAATTACTACGGCAAAAATTTAAAACACAACTGGCTCATAAAGTGGTATCATTTGAAATGGTACAGGAAGTGAAGATTAAAAAGAAAATAAAGGGTTGAAATCCCCAAAGCTGTACTAGGTACACTTTAAGAATTTAGCGGACTTATGGACTGCCTTTTTGGACCACCCGCTCATATGACCTATTCTGCACCTCTCTCTTTCTCTCTCACTCTTCGCCCAGCCCCCAGCTGTATGATCCAGACTTCTGAAAGCCCCTTTGGCTTCTAAAGGCAGTTCCTTTATGGAAAGTCTACTACTACTACTATTTGACAAGCTCAAGGCCAAATCTGCCTTGGGCCTGAAGAAGCAGCTGTGCATTTCCTTGGATCTCAGCCAGCGAGAACAAAGACACATCTTGAAATAAAGGGAAATCTTATCAGTTTAGGCAATTTGCCAGTTAAGTTGGTAAACTGAAATCTGAAGTTCTAAGCAGCCTTTTTGGTTTCTGGTACCATGCAGCTGTTACCAGAGTACCAGGTGAAGGGCCCGGAGTAACAGAGTACCAGCTGAAGGGCCCAACCATTGAAGGAAGGGGAAAAATGCCTCTGGAAGGAAAAACAAGCAGTTGTGGAGCACGCCCACCTTAATGGCCTTCAGAATTTTACTGTTTCCTTTCATATATGGTGGAGTCACAGTTCTCGGTTTCTCTTTTTTTTTTTTTCATTTTTCTTAACCACACATTCTGATTTGACTACCAATGTGTTCCATGTCAAGATACAGAAGATTTTGGCATTAACCCGTTTTGCAATTATGAGCAGAGATGCTTCCAAGTGCAGTTCTAGCCCTGCAAAATTGGCAGTGCACCATTTCCTAGTCTTTTTTTTTCCCTTAAGAAAAATTGAAGATAGTACAACAAAAACACAACTCCCCTAGGTGAACTTGTCATTTTTTTTGTCCTATTTTTCTGTCTGACTAAGCACAGTGAGCAAATTTTATACTGTTTTGAAATACTGCAACAATGCCCAATCTACTTGCGACAACTGGCAACGAGTGGAAAATAATAACTTACATCATAATCTTACTAGCTCCAGTTGTCTGCAAAACAACTCTAATTCAGCTCTAGCCTTCTTCTTTAGGCTTTCTTTAGTCATATTCAGTTCCACATCTTAAAGTAGCAGCTGCTATAAAGAATACCTAGTGAATAGTGTTCAGTCTAAGGGGATTTACTTACGTCACCCAAATAAAATATGATTTTTTTATATTTTGTATATTCAAAAATGGAAAGATCAATTATTTGTTTATTCTTTCTTTCCAGAAAACATTGATGATCCTATTGGTACGTTTGCACCTGTCAAGCCCATTTTGCATATCTGGCCCCTGGCTTGAACTCCAGCTGTATTTTTTTTTCTGCCACATTTTTCCCTTTGGCATTTTTAATGTTTTTATTAGAAATTTTCAACATAACACAAGATACAAAATAAACCAGAACAAAGATAGAAAATAAGAAATAGGCAGACAAGGAAGAAACTGAAAAAAAGAAAGGAAGAAATATTCAATTGTGTCTTCCATCCAATGGAGTAATTGTCATCATAAACTTTCCCCCAAACTCTTGGTCTCCTTCTAGATTTTAATTGTGACAAAGGCAATTAATTGCAATAACACCATTTGGAAATTCAAAAGGTTATAGCTATTTTCTAAATTTTACAATTGTCTAATAAAAATATTTTGGATTTTTTTTCCCTAATGATGAATGTATCTGCTTTTGTTTGTTATGTTGCAATACATTTGTTCTTTCATTCCCTATCGTTAAATAGCCAAACTCAACTGAAACACATTTTCTAAATCTCTTATTGAATAAGTCTAAAATATCACCAAATAGTACTTTTGAATTCCCTTAGAAGCCCTCATCAAACTAGAGTATGCTAAAAAAGCAGTGGAGGAAGACAAAAATAAAACTAAATTTACACATATTTAATTAAATGTTGTAGCCCTACTTTCCCAAGAAGAATTGTGAAGTGTTGGAGGGAAGGAAATGGAAAAAGGAATGAGACATACAGTTTTATTATTCTCTAAATTACAGTTATATTTACTTCTTATAGTGTTTTTAGATACCGTAAATAATCGGTGCTTAATGATGCTAATATATACAGTGGCCTTAGTTTAACAAGTATACAGACTTTTCTATAAAGATATTCCTATGGGGATCTTTTTTTACAGCTGCTTAATTGTTTTCCTCCCTCCCTAATTCACACAGGTGTTCCTTATCACAATTTTGATATGCTCACTGCATTAGGCAGCTTCCTCACTTTCACTTCTTGCCCTCAGTCTACAGAGAAGAATGAAAGAAGAAACAAGAATTCTTTCTTTCTTGAGTTTCTTAGAATTCCAGGACTTTTGTCCAGCTGCCCTCAATGACGTCTGATCTCTCCTTTCCAAATGCTGCAGTCCACTCTGTGGAACACTTTCTAACCCTGCTTGATTGTGTGGTAGGCTCAGCTACAGATTCCTCCATCAACAGAGACTGGATTCACACAGCACCTCTACCACACACACCTCTTCCATTACCTAACACTTCTGCCCAGTGGTGGAATTCAAATACGTGAACAACCGGTTCTCTGTGTGGATGCCGCTTCTGGAAGTCCATTCTGAGCCTGGGCAACAAAAAATTAGCTACCGGTTCTGCCAAACTGGTGCTAACTGGCTGAATCCCACCACTGCTTCTGCCCTTTTCACATATTTTCATCAAAAGTCCATTACATCTGCTCTCAGGTGTCTGAATTTAATCAGAAAGCTTCTAAGCAACTATGTGACAGAAGCAACTTTCCCTTTGAGACCATATTACATCAACTCCTGTCCATAGGGGCAGCTCACCCTTCCCCAAGACGGAATCAATCCCTGCCGGATGCTGTTTGGTACCAATGATGGAAAGGCAGTGTCCAGTCCCTGATCCAGTCCTCTGTTATCCAGAGTTACCTTGTGCTTTTGGGAAAACACGTCCAGTTGGTAGATATGTGGAGAGGAGAAGTAAAGAAAAAGATAACTTCTTCATGCAAAGTCAGTTACTACTTTTGGTTAGTGCACTAGTTTAAAAAAGGGAGTCAGTTTGGTGTAGTGGTTAAGGCACCAGGCTGGAAACCAGGAGTCCTTGAGTTCTAATCCCACCTGAGGCATAAAACCAGCTGAGCGATCTTGGACCGCTTTCTCATCGTCCCTAAGAAGAAGGCAGTGGCAAACCATTTCTCAGAAAACTGCACGGACTTGTCCAGGCAGTGGCCAGGGCCACACTAAGACACACGTTCACACTAGTTTAAATGATAAATCAAAGTTAAATTACATAGTAGCACCTAGTGATTACATTCATTTAATTTATTTCATTTAAAAGATTTGTAAGGCCACCCATTTAAAAGCACAATCCTGGGCTTTTAATAAATGGTATCAAATGTTATAATAAGTTACTATAATTAAAGTTATTCCAAAGGAAAGTATATTTAAGAGAGCAATACATTTTAAAGAATGTATTGTGTTTTAAAATATTCTATGATGAATCAACTGGGTGAATTAAAATGTGATATTAAGGCTGCACATTTATTTTTATTTGTTTGGGAATTGTCCTCAATCGGTGCTTTTAGGAGTTTTTTTTTCCAGCATGCATTTTTTTGGTGCATTAGATAATAGCATTACAAACAATAAAAAGGATGAATGAGGAAAAGGTTGTGCCAGAAATCTCTACAAGTGACATTGTTGCTTTCTACATTCACCATTGTGCGTGCCAGATTTTCTTTTCTGCCAATATGGATGCCCAGAAGCAGATAAACACACTAATGAAACTTTATTGACAGCTGACACAGCAGCAGCCTCACTTTCTCCCTAAGTCTAGCTGGCCCTTGAGATTTTCTCTGGCTTCAACCAAGGTCTCTCCTTATAAAGGCTGCCAAGAAATGGAAAGGTGCCATTCGGTGCCAGATCACCTTGATCAGGCACCAAGATGCATCCAGCATTGCTCAAAAAGATGCTTCCGATACCTTATTCCAAACTTTTATTCCAGTTTTCAAGATTTGCAGGGGCAAAAAGGGGGTTTGCTCTCAGTTTGTTATCTTCCTTTGATCCAGGGGACAGGTGGAGAGCAGAAAAGAAAAAGGGCATTGTGGTTTTCAGGGTAATAACAAAACAGTTCAATAAAGACCGAGATCGTTCTTTTTGGGGTGGGTGGATGAAGTCTAACTCCCATCAGTCTCAACCCACTGTGGCAATACTGAGGGATATTGAAAACTCAACATTCAACAATGTCAAATTCAACTTATGTCTGGAAGGTCACAAATCCTCATCTCTACTCTAAATAAAAAGGATTGACCTCTTGATTTTCCTTTATAGGAGAGAACTCATGCTCTGATCAGTAAAAATTGTCTCCTTCTGACTCTTTCTCTGCCTGTGATATCCCTATTCCTTTTTTTTTTTTTTTTGGAGTAAAGATCACCTGAAATGGACTTAGCCTGTGGGGTGTAATATCATATATCCCTTCCAGCTATATACTGGCAAACAGGAATAAAATACTGTCTGGAACAGCCTTGATATGATCTTTTTGTGATGGCACAGAGGTTCTTTTCATGCTGTGACCTGCTGGTACACATCATACATAGTTGAATGCCATGAATATTATTTCTTGCAGTGCTTCATCAATATGCACATGTGCAATGAAAATGCATACTAAGATAAAGATATGTGGGAACTGAAGCACTTGGAACCTGTTAAAAATTGTGGAATACTCTTTTGAATAAGCAAAAGCTTTCTCAAATACAAGCGGCACCCCCTCTAATTCTAAACCTTTACATCTGATGTAAAAAAAAAAATGAGAATTTTGGAAGCATGCTTCTTCAGCATGATATGTAGGTAAATCTGGGTTTGATATGCAAATTTATATATATATGCAAGTATTTGCTGCTACTTAACCTGATCTGCAGAGAGGGGCATCAACCCTAGATGCACTTCAGATAAGAATAATAGTGCATAGACTTGAACCTTAATGCTGTATATTTCTGTTTCAAAGTGATTCCCACCTGCTTCAAATTAGGTTGAATGTGTTATCAATTATTTCATAACTTGCCTCTTGATAAAGTTTGTAACCCCTCCATTTTAAATGCAGCCCTTCTATTAATTAAATTTTACTGACTTCTAAGACTTCATTGGGCAATATTTAGAGAAGTATAATCCTATGGAAATCAATCACTCTTAAAGTTACAGTTTTCTGTACTTTGGGGTGGAAGTAGAGAGCATGATGAATTCCCTGAATGTGTTTTTTTATGTATTTTATTTTACTGATTTTAACAGAAATTTAATTGGACATTTTCTCTGAATTCCTCCCAAACAACAGAATATACTGTGGATAACAAGCATCTTTCTCTTTAGCTATACACACATACTATGTATGTACACACACACACACAAATACAATATATTTCCTCCCTAACCAGCTCACACCAAGTAGCGTAAATAAAGTGGTTCCTATCCTTCAGAAAGACAGTTGTCCATTCAGTTCAGGTTACAACCCTCCAAAGATGGATTTGCGTGCATGAGGCTGATTCAGAGCTGAGAACTCTGTATCCTTGGGCTCGAAAGTGAAAGAACTCTCTTAAAATGCTGTTTACCAAGGGATCCAATGAGTTTAATAGTCACTGCCGCCTCTGCTCCGAAGGCTCACGTGATCCACCAACCTCGTCTGATCCGCCAGCCCAACCACCTCGGAAACCCCGGCAGCGGCGTCGTGGCTGGCCACCCGCTCCCTTCGCAAGGGTCTTCTCGTCCTTCCCCCGACCAGCCAGTCAGTCCCCCGCACGCTCTTCTCTCTCCCTCCCTCCCTCCCTCCCTCTCCTTCTCTCTCTCTCTCTCTCTCTCTCTCTCTCTCTCTCTCTCTCTCTCTCTCTCTCTCTCTCTCTCTCTCTCTCTCTCTCTCTCTCTCTCTCTCTCTCTCTCTCTCTCTCTCTC
>NW_015388293.1:337462-354630 GCF_001527695.2 Protobothrops mucrosquamatus
GAGAGAGAGAGAGAGAGAGAGAGAGAGAGAGAGAGAGAGAGAGAGAGAGAGAGAGAGAAACGTCCATTAGAGCGGGGCATTGAAAAGTGTCTTGAGAATAAAAGGGCTCCGAAATCTGGGAAAGAAACAAAAGCACAAAGCCATAGAGGCGGCGGACGGCGCGTTGGTGTACCTGCGCGAACTGAGCCTGCCAGCCTTACTCGCGAGAAACAGGCCTAGGATCACTTCGAACCTCACATCGGCTGCCCTCATCTTTCCAGCCCTGATCTGGAGGAAAAACTGCGCCCAATTTTCTTTTAAGTTTCGGTGAAAATCAACCAACCGCTTCCCTTTCCTGCCCGGCTTGCGTCCTTTTCTTAACCCCCTCCTCTACACGCCCGGGCTTCGAGGGGGCGCCTGGGAGGAGGAGAAGTTGAGTTTTTCCTAATGCGGCATGTGCATCGTCGGGCTACGTCCTCCTATCAGAATGAATGTATAAGCAAAACGTGTTGATAAAATGCTTGGTCTGAGATATTTTCCCCCTGGAGCTTTAGTCCCACCTCATGCTGAAAAACTCTCTTAATTCCTTTTTCTCTCCCCCTTTTCCATCCTCTCCCCGCCACCCCGAATAACCATTAGGCTTAGTTTTCATAATTAAGTGCCTCAAATTAAAGTTGCAGATCAAAGGTATACAATCAAAACCGAATAGGTTGCGCCTTAAGTAAACACATCAAAGGCAGGAAAGTTGTCCACAGAGGTGATTTGTTGGGTAGGCTGCTTTTTGGTGACTAATGCTCAGCCTTTTTATACGACTTTTTTTTAAAAAGATGTTTTTAATCAAATAAGATCTGACAATGTTCCTGGCTCCGCATTAATACCTCAGCCTTTTTCATGTCAGTCACCTCTAAGCGATTTGACAAACTCAAGATCTCTTAAAACGGGAAGAGTTCAGATCATATTAATTTCTCCAAAATGTTTTGATTCAAAGTAGTTTGTATTTCACGTTGCCAAGGGCAATCGGGGGAAAGAGACAGTGTGGATAGCCCGGGTCCCCTTTTTCTTTTTATGGCCCAGAGGCGATAGCAGTATTTAAGCTGCTGAAATTAGCCTGGGGCAGGGAAAGATAGACGATCACAAAGTGAAACAAGAGGCAGGTTTTTTTTCTCTTTCTTTTTTTGGAAAGGGGGGGGGGAGATTGCCATTTTACAAAACGACACAGGAGGGTTAAGTATCACCATTGGCCTGTCTTCCCCCCTCCTCCCACCCCACCCCACCCCACTCCACCCCATCCCCTTCCTTTTTCTTCATTCTTTTCTTTCTTTCTTTCTTTCTTTCTTTCTTTCTTTCTTTCTTTCTTCTTTCATTTAAATTTAGGAGGTTGCCCATTTCTAGAATGGCTCCACAGAAGAAGTAAAACAGAACCGAGAACAGGGAGGGCGAAAGGAAAAAGTTAGGGAAAATAGATAGACAAACAGACAGACACCCATATGTGTGCACACGCATACACATACAAACTTCAGCCCTAGATTTATAATTAGAGGATTTTTAAAAAATGAAGAGAAGAGAAGAGAAGAGAAGAGAAGAGAAGAGAAGAGAAGAGAAGAGAAGAGAAGAGAAGAGAAGGAATGGCTGGAGGAGAGAGAGGGCGGTTCTTTCTTTCCCCCCCTCCTCTGTGATTAAAAATCTCAGACGTCTTCTGTAAATAGGAAATTCGTATCTTTGCAAGTGATTCCTTTTGAAACAACCGATCTGAATATTCAACTTTTAAGGCAAAGCTGCGCCAGTCTGTATGTACAACATTAATATGATCTCTGCAGAATTTGGGTCCTCAGAAAGATTACCATATCAAAGCCTGATGCCTGAGGCTAGAGAAGCTATCGATAGGCCCACAGCAGGTAAAGTAAAGATTATTGGTTGCGATGGTGCAAGGAGCGGAGCTCCAGGCGAAATCCTGCACGTCATTAACTGGAAGTGATAGCGGTGGGAGCTGGGCCACCTAATCAGTGGCTACTGCTGGCGCTGGCTGGTAATTAGCTGAAGCCCTGCCGTCCCAATCGCCCCTCCCCCACTGCAATCTTCAAAAGGAAAAGGTCCTCCTGTCCCGGACTCTCATGAAAGCAACAAACTGACCAAGCCAAAAAACCCAGGAATTACCCACCGGGACCAGCCAAGTCAGAGGAAGAGATGGGCAGGAGGCAACTTCTTGGGTGGGATGGAGGCGCTGGGGGCAGGAAAGCAGGTTTCCAAGAACACAGGAAAATCCTGCGTGCAGCAGCCCAGAGCCAAGATACATCCGGGGTAGAATCGTCCACTCTATCTATCGTATCCCACCATTTTATTTCGCATGAATAGCTTATGCTTCACTCTTGTCAGTTCCCCCATCTGTTTAATAATTATTCGTTTCTAAAGCCAAGTCTTTGTATTATTGTTTCCTCCCCCCCCCCCGCAAACTGGGAATTCAAATTAACTTGTTTTTCTTAAATCAAACAAATTTTTCTCTCTCCCTCTCTTTTCCTCTTGTTGGTTTCTAAATGAAATCGTCTTCTTTTCTTTCTTTCCTACCTTGTGCCTTCTAAACGTATAGTACCCCCCTTCTTTGAAATAATCCTAACCTATCTGAACAAAGAGTTCAAAATATAAGGTAGCCCCCTACCAATATGTTTTAAAGTGTTAGTGGCTAGAGTGGATAACTCCAGACTGAAAATTTCATGACCAGTCTAAATGTTTTGATTATTTCTATCATGTTTTTAAAAGGTATACAGTATTTATTATGCATTTTAAGCACGCATTTAAAACATACAGCACTGTCTTCCTTCGGAAGGCAGATGGATGGCTCATGGAGCCAGAGCATGAGCTTTTAAGATTAGTCAAGAAACAGCTTTTCATTTTCAGACAGGATTTCTTTATTATCATTCTTTACATCATTGGATAATTCAGCTACATTTTAAAAGGAAGAGGAAGTAGAGAGGGAAAGAAAGAGTGAGTGCAGCTTTTCTTTCCTGCAATCAGTAGCTCCAGTAATTACAAGGAAAGAGTTTAAAGAAATTGCATCTTTGGTGCTATCTGAAGGACTAATGAAAAATCTCCTTCAGATGGGAGATTAGCGTGCAGTCAAGCGCTACGAATGCAGCACCTCAGTTGAAGGCAACACAATTTCGTTCTCTTTTAGCAGTAATGGTCTAGCCCAAAAGACAAAAGCATTTGTTTATCTCTGATATGTTGAATTCCTAGGAATTCAACCTCCCTCCCTCCTGTGGTGGGAAATAGTTATTTCACTGAGAACGAAGAAGTCATTTTTAATTATTTCAAGTGGCTTATGCCAAATAAATGACCCTTTCTTTCATATCTAAACTGCAACTAACCCTTGGAAAAAACATTTTATTTATTCTAATAAAATTATTTGTGGATCTCCAAACACAAAATCAAAAACCTTGTATGCAGAGGAAGAAGGGGTCAAAAGAAGGAAGGGATTTACAATTGAGATTATGGTTTAGAATGAATGGCTCCATTGGCCTGCAGTTAGAGAAATACAATAGGCAAGCCATAACATATTTAGAAATAAACCTTCTAGATTCCCACTATTCAAAGGACTAAAGCCGAAAGACCTATAAAACCTCGACTTTGAGGGCGTAGTTACCAAAGCAGTCAACAGAACTGTCTTTGATAGAGAATGTCTCGTCAAGGCGCTGTCCATTTCAGCACCAGAAAGCTATCCCGATCGTCTTTCCCAATTAATGCGGATTTTAGAATGCTCAAGGTTTGATGGTTTTAAAAGAGATTTCACTGCCAGTCCCAGCTTCTGCTTCTTTTAGTGTAATATAATCCATATTACCTTTATGAGCAATCATGATTTCACAGATCTAAATCTAGACTTTAAAGTGAATATTCCTCTTGTTCATTGTGGCCCACTCTTCCTAGAAATGAAAATTCAATCCACTAATTTCTTCCACAATGACATTAAACTGAATGCATAACATATATAGTACAAAAGCAAATCTGAAATTCCATATACATGAGCCAAGTGGAGGACACCATAAAGCAACATATATATTTCTTCACATTTACTTTTAGTTTAGTCTATTCATTAACTTATAATTGGCCTTATTTGTTTTACTTGAATTTATAACCAATTTAATGAGCGTACATTCCAGCTGAATCAATTAACATACCTACTACAAACTTAACTACTATACCATTATTCTGTTTGCTATCAGGGATTGGATCAGGAGTAATTAAAAGCCTAACATAAACCTGGCATAAATTCCAACCTCCAACCCAACAATTAAAGGTTGTCTCCCCCCATTTCTAGTTGTGAATTCCAGACCTTGTGAAGTGGAATAGTGGGAGAAGGAGATCACCTCATTCTCTACAATTTATGAAAGTTAAAAGTCCTCTTTTCATTCAAATATATTTCACATCGCGATAAGGTTGAAACAGGTTTTGCTCTGATATTTTCCTTCTGCTTCATTCTAATCCTTCTGACAAAGTAACTCTTATGTCTATTAAAATAATGGTGACATAAGAACATGAACTGACACCTCCTATTCAAACAAATATATCTCCATACACTTGAATCACAATGGTAGGAATATAGAATTTGGACTGCAGAAACTCCCCAATCTGTGACTGTTGCTGCACTTTTCCTGCACCTGCCAGTATTTTCATTTGCAAGCACTGCCTTCTATTTTAAATAGAATTGATTGAATTGCTAACAGTCATCACCTTCCTTCCCCTGTCTTTCTGTTTTCTGGTGCAAGTTGTTCCAGCCACAAGCATGACCGGAAGGCTACAAGACACTTACCAAAACAGTGAAACGGAGCCAGCGGGCAGAAAAAAGGTCCACACAACATCACCCCTTAAGTCGTAAAGAGAACAGGTCTTTCTTTCATTCTTGAACCTTCCACTTCAATATGGCCATGTCTGAATTCAAAAGCCCTCCAAGCAATACAGATCATTTAAAACAGCTTTTCCCCCTTATCAGTATGATTTCTGAGATTTCTTACAAGATTCCACTGATGGAGAGCAAAAGGGGAGAGGGTGTTACAGGAATGCAAAAGACAGACAAGGTCCCCAAATGCTTTTTAAAACTAAATTTTGGACACCTGGCTTGTCCCACAAAGCTGGTCCCAAGTTTCAGGTTATAGACAAACGACTTGGGTTTTTTTTTTTTTAGTGGGAGGCAAAGAGGAGATATATGCATATATATCTATTTTAAAAATTGCTTACCTCTCCTTATCACCCCACCTTGTCCATTCAGTACTAGCCCACACTGGGCCTCCACCGAACCCTTGAATAAAGAAGAGAAAAATCAGATTCAAAAATCCACGTAGGTAAAATGCATAGCTGCAAGGCTGAAATGGTTGGGATTTTAGCAGAAGCTGCAGTCTTTGCAATGGATACAATGACTCTCCTTTGGAATTGTGAGATGGGAAGGAGAAACCTTAGAAAAGCACAGCTTGTGCTCAAAACAAATAAGCCCTGTCTTTTTCTTCTTTTTTTTCTGTTCTCTAATATGACAGTTCTTTGACGGACTGATTGATTGGCAGGCAGACAAAGAGGAAGCGAGTAGCATGGACACCGACAGAACTTGCCAAAGGGATATTTGGCACATGAAAAAAAAAAAAATAAAAATGAAAGTGACTCTCTGCCTATTTGTGCATACAAAATATGCAGGGCCTCTGGAAATGTAGCATCTCTGTGTCACAAAATTGCCAACCCTGAATCAAATTAGAAAAAGACTATGGACACATCTGAGAATGGACTTAAATTGGAGGGATGTGCCCATATAAAAATGGATGCTTCTAAACAATATAGTTCTAGTCTTAAGCTGAACAGGAAAATGACCAAGACAGATTAGGTACTGCCCATTGAAGTACATAACGTGAGCATCACTGCCTGTCTTAAGATGCAAGAGAAAAGTCTGATTTTTTTTTAAAAAAAATCTCTTTCCTTATGTGTGTGCATTGTGCGTACTTATGTGCTCTGTCCAACTACATCTCCCAATTCTTTTTTAGTACAGCAAATTTCAACAAAGACACGTACTTTCCTCCACAAATAAATCAGGTTTTAAGTATGGAATAAGCTTTTAAAGGCGTTTCACCTACACAGCAGTTTGTGATGAATTAAGTTCATGTGGTGGAAGAGTTGGTACATAATAATCATACCCCACCCCTCAAAAAAACCCTTTTACAAAGGCAACCTTTATGATCCTTCACCCCACCCCCCTTTTCACCCTCTTGATGCTGGCCTGAAAAATCCCTCCTTTTCCAAGGCCTCTTTTGAGTTTAAATGTTCTGCCTTAAAGTGATTATGAAATCAATATGGACAAAACTGGGCGACTGAGCATAAATTAAAGCAATGATGGGAAAAGGTGTGACAGTTTCTTTTGTTGCCCATGGAAAATCTTTTTAGGGGACTGAAAGATGTCCACTGTGGTTCCAAGAATCCTTGCATCTGTTAGGCTGACTTAAACAGCCTTCCAAACTATTGGACTTTCACTTAACATTCTGAGCAGGGGAAAGTATATTTACATTTGTTGCATTAGAAATGAGACATATGTTGATGAGGAAAGTGGAAAAGAAGGGGGAGGAGGAGATGGGAAAAAAAGAAAAGAGACTGAAAGACTTGAGAGTAACACTCTTATTGAGTCCTTTCACTTTGGATCTTTATGACTTTGGGTCATAAATCTGATTATTTGCTCCTATAAAACCTGGAAGTGAAATGAACAAAGCATCAGTAAGGTAGAGCTACATAAATAAGTTACAGGAGTCCCGTCTCTCTTTTTGTACTTCTGTTCCTGATTTGCAACTAAGGAAGTAGCCATGATGGCATGATCCAAACAAACCAGCATTTCTGTATCCTGATTAGAACGTTGACCAGACTGCAAGTACAATTGAAGAATCAGAGAAGCGTTTTGTTGAGCTGAGCTTTTTAACAATCTTGCATAGATCAACTACCAAATGAGCACACACACACACACACACATACAGAGAGAGAGAGAGAGGGAGAGAGAGAGAGAGAGAGAGAGAGAGAGAGAGAGAGAGAGAGAGAGAGAGAGAGAGAGAGAGAGAGAGAGAGAAGCATTTCTATTTAAAGGAGAGAAGATCTTATTTTCTCCTTTCTTAGCTAGAAACAATAAAAAAAATTAAAAAAATGGAAATGATTCTTCCAAGTGAATCTGCTGTCTCCTGCCTGGAGAGGGAAAAGGGAGGGTCAAAGGGGGAAAACGTTGTTTGGTCGGATGACATTGCACAAGTGACCAGTTGAACGGCACTAAGTCGAAAATTGGATAAACTATGGTGCTTTCTCGCACAGGATTTACGCATTGTGGGTTTCCTTGCAAACGACGCTAATCCCTTCTTTTGAAAAAAAAAAATACAAGGCTTTGTGCTTGGCATAGAAAAAAATGTACAGCTAAAAAAATCAGCAGCAGACGTGGTTATAAAAAAGGGGAGTAAATAGGTCTTAGCGAAGCTACACAGTGAATGGCAGATTTGGAGAAGGGGGAACATAAGGGAAGCTCTTGTTGAAAACGGAACGGGGGTGGGTGAGAAGGGGGCAACAGACGCGTAGAAAATTATTGAGTGAGTTTCAGCGCAGAAAGTCAGGTTTTAAGGAGTTTACGGCCCCCGAGGATTTTATTCTTGTGGAGATGCCGCCGTGTATGAGGGTGAGAGGCTTTCATTTAGTTAGCATATTAACCCGTCGGTTTTCACTTTCGGCTTAAAACTTCTTGTCTGTTCTTCACTGAAAATAGAACCACTTTTTAACATCTTTAGAAGGAATAATTTAATAGAAGACTATTATAATTTATATAGTGTGAGGGAAGAAATAGTGATAAGAAAACTGGGGCATTAAATAATCACGGTGTCAAGCGCGGTAACCAGAATCCACTTTTATCAGTTGCGGCCGTTTCACGGCGGGAAAAATATGTTTGTGTAAGCAAAAATAAACAGGTAGGCAGAGCTGAGAGGTAAGCCGAAATGTAGGGAGGTCTTTTATTGTTTACATTTCTAAGGCGCCCATAGAAACAAATTCCCGCCGTTGTTAAGGCCAGGAAAAGATTTAAGCAAAAGAAATTGGCTGGACTCGGAGTTCAGATATAGTCTCACCCGGCGTTACTTTCAGAGCTTGTTTCCTGCTACTGCTAACTACACCTCTGGTCTTGTTCGGTAATCTTTGGCCGTTTCCTCATTTGGGCACTTAATAGGAAGTCTACTTTTCTGTGTTTAACGTTCCCTGGAGGAGGGCGGATTTTTTTTTTTTCCTGGGAAACGCGACGCGTCCTGCCTGACTCTTAGGCTGGGTCCTCTGGCCTCGTAGGACAGGGCTGCGGACGAGGGAGTGCTAGTCTGTCTGGGCAGGGCTGGGCTGGGCAGGGCTGGAAGATCCTGATCCAGAGCAGGAGAGGCAAGGCGTCAGGGAGAGGAAATAGAGAAGGATCGGGGCGATTCCGCGCGCCCAGGAAGCGCATGCCATTTACCTGCAAATCGTCCGCTCCCGTGGCCGCCAGCCCAAGGCTTGGTCCCGGCAGGAGCCTTTGATCTGGATGCATCCCATATTGGGTGCCATGGCTCATGAGAGAGAGGTCGTGCCGGCGGTAGGCGTCTAAACACCCAAGTTCGCGCCTCTGCTCGTCCAGGCAGGAGGACTTGAGCGCCCGGGCGTTGTGCAAATTGATGAAGTCGGCGGGTTCTCCATGGTGGATCTGCTGGTAGTATTGCTGCGAGTGGTGGAGCGAATTCAAGGAGTAGGCGTCGGGGTTAACCGCCGGGTGGCTGTGTTGGAACTCGTAGTGGAAGGACTGGTGGTGTAGGGGGGTGTATTGGTGGTTGGCGGAGAAATAGGGGGTGGCGAAATCAGTGCCGGTGGTGGAATAGGTGAGCGGCGACGAGGAAGAGTAGGCGACGGTGGAGTTGGCCACTGACTCCAAGCATCCCAGCTGCATCAAACGGTAACTGTTTGATCCATCGTGACGTATCTGAAAAAGCAGAATGGAAAAGGTAACCCAGGGTTGGCAGGCCGGGCGTGGGGGAAAAAAGCGGGGCGGCCCGAAGTACCCCGTCCTGTCTAACGCTCCCCCCCCCCGCCCCCAGCCCGGTTTCCTTCGCCTTGGCCCTCGCCTATACCTTGGGCTGATGCCGGGCAGCTCTGAGCTACTCTTTGCTTTGGTTTCTTTTTTTAAAGGAGGGGGACAAAATCAAAGCGTGTGTGGTGTGTGTGTGTTTGGGGGGGGGAGGAGAGTAAAACCTGCGCCTGAAAGCAAGAATCAACACCGCCTGGCCAAAAAGTTGCTCTTTCCCCGAGTTCGCCGTGGTTGCTTTGGCGAATTCGCCCAACGCAAAAGCCGCTCCGTTCCCCCACCCCCCCGTCCCGTCTCAGGCGCAGATCGGCGCCTTTTCGGATCCTGACTCCCTGGCTAAAGACGCAGGTCCTCTACTTTGGAGCGCAGGTTCCACTGCCCTGTACCGAAATGGCTTTACCCCTTCTGGTTAAAAAAGATCTCCGTCCCGTGCCGTCACAAGCCCAAACCCAAACCTCCTCTTCCGACAATCTGAAGGGGAGTTGTGGGTTGCTGGGCTCCCAGGTTCCCAGCTGTCTCTCGGACCACGTTTTCCAGCGTTGCCAACATTTCAGCACATTCTCGCGCCGCTCAGTCTGTTTTGGTCCGGGCAGCCGTTTGAATGCGGCAGTGGTTTTGCCCCTTGCTTGTTCCCGGCGACAGATGTCATAACGAATTTTCCCTCTTTCCTTCCCCAAGTTCTTTCTGAAGCCGGATTATAATTAAATGTAACGGTCCAATGTGGATTAACATACATACACAAAAAAAGAAAGCGTGCGCGAGAGAAAGAGAAGAAAAAACCCAGCCGCACACACGCGCACACATAGAGGCTCGTTCGAACACACACATGCATAAGCATACACGCACACACACACTCACACGCGCCCACACCCCCGCGCGCCCACACACACAAAATACCTCCGCATCGTGGACGAGTCCTGGAAAGGTAGTTGACATTTTGCGTTCTTCGAACGGGGCGTAAAATTAAATTCCTTTTCCAAATTTAAAAAGAAAGAAAAGAACCGAAGCCACCATCAAACCAAGAATAATTTCTTTTTTAAAAAAAATTAGAAAAATTGCCGCCGTCTCCCGTTTCCCCCAAATGTGGAAAAAAATAGAGACGCATATATATTCTGTCTAAATGCAAAAGGGTTCCCCAATCTGCTTGTCGAGATCGCCAGCCCTTTTTCCGCCATACAAGCCTTTTTAAAAACCTGTAGGAACAATTTTCCCCTCTGCACAAAAGCGGCTCCCCGGATCAGATTTTGTACTTGCTGGGTATTTCTTTGGCTGATGTCGTAGGTCCCTTGGTAATATAGAAGTTTTGAAAATTAAGCATCAGCACTGAGAACTGGGAGGACAATAGATAGAGCAGCTTCATCCCTGGAGACAAGGAATAAATATTGTATCTTCGCCTAATAAGGAACTGGAGGTTCTTTCAACGTTTTTACACATTTTCCCCTTCGCTCTTTCAGAACGCTTTTTTCTCACCCGTACTTAGGCTAATGTGGAATCCCCACATTCAGCACTTCCATACCGACCTTTTAAAATTCACATTATTGGAAAGATCTAGAATCGATTACATAAAACAATATAGATGAATTTAAGCTAAACTATCCTTTTCGATGGGGGAGTTGCTTCTTTTAGCGCCCTGTATTGGCGGTCTGTGTGGTTCCCCCCCCCCCCCTACACACACACAGACACTTTTGACTAGGGCAGAAATTTGTTTTGTGTGTAATTGAATTTATCTCCCCCTCCCCCCACAAATTAGAAAACCAATTAACCGAGTTGGTTTTTAAAAGAACAGAATCGAAATTAAGCCCCCACCACCACAACAATCTAACCTTTTAACGTGGGACACCCTACATGAAATCACAACGTGTTTTTTTTTGAAGAAAGCGTTTCAAAGGAAGAACTTATCTGAAACGTGAGTGCTGTTGCGGTGCATTTTATTTATGTACTACACATAACAGTCTCACACACGCTGATATATAGTGGAAATAACATTGAATGTGCGACACTGGGCGAATAGACTGGCAGTGCCACAGACTTTATTTTGTTTGTTGGAGCGCTAATCAAAGCTGCTTGTGTTTCCCTGAACCCCCCCATTGATTCACTACAATCGGCCAAGTTCCTTTCGAGAGGTGGCCCGGCAGAAGCACCCCAGCCCGGCTGCCTGCTTCCAGGCGTCTGCCAGCCTGGTCCTGCGCTGAGCTGAGCGCTGTCGCGGCGCCTGGGTGAAGGCAGGCGCGTGGGCACCTGGCATCTCCCTTCTGCTCCCGGCGAGCTGATACCGCCAGTAGTGGCGATAAGGAGCGGGTGGTACTGGTTTTTAATTGCCATTTAATTTGCTTGGCTTTTAAGTATTTAAACCGCGAAGGGTTGGTTTTTTTTCTCGGAAGAAGCCGCGGGCGAAGAGACAGGTGGGCTCTGTTTGAAGGTCCGAGGTAAAGGGAGGGTTTTCTTGCTATCTGTTTGCGCCGGCTAACGGGAGCTGTCAGTCAAGCCGCTTTTCTTTCTACAAATGGACCCGGGCACACGACCGGAATGGCAATGCGTTGTCGGAAACGGGCGAGGCGAGTTTCCAGACAGGCCCTTGCTAAGGGTTCGGTGGCAAACCCTTTTTAGCTTCGCCGGATTTCTCCGAAGAAAGACCCCCTGGCGAAAGGAGTTCTCGCTTAACTCGGTTCATAAGAAAGAAAAAGGAGACAATGAGGCCGCCTCGCATTTTGGATCTTGAAAAGCTGTTTATTAATGGGGCTCCGGTGATCTTTTCTCAGCCTTCGGGCGCAGTTCGAGTTTTGCCGAATAAAGATGGGCGAAGGCGTCGGGGCATCGACCAGGGTGCCCTGCCATTGCTTTAGGACGCTTCTAGTTGTGTGTTCTCGAGCACAGCCCTCTTCTGCACATGTCCCCAGCGGACAATCCCCTCTGTCCGTACCTCTCCCGAGTAAGGGTCCGTGGCTCTCTCCCTCCCCGTCCCAAACTGCAGCCCTCTTCCCAATCTGGCCGCTGACTCGTTTCGAATTACCCCGTCTTTTAAACGTCTGGGCTGGGCCAGATCAGGACAGCCACCTGCCTGCCTCTCGGGATAATGTCAAGGATTCAACATTCCCATTAGGAAACCTGAAGGGGCCCCAACTCAAACCTCAACCTCCTATGGCTTCTCTCCTCCCCAGCCCCGTCCCTGCATAGTCTGGATTTTTAAGCATTTTCTCTGAGTAGGAATTCTTAGAAACTCGGAACTTTGCATACAGTTTTGTAAACCCCTATGGTGCTCTCTTATATGGGTTCAAATCCCAGATGCCTCTTTTGGAAAGAAGGCCCGTCTGTTTCAATGGAACTTCCTTTCCTTTCAATGGAACTAAGGAAATAACGCTTAGGATCTGGCGGTCATACTCCGATTTCCTCCTCAACTAGGCTGAAAAGGAAATCTGCCAGGTCGACCCAAAGACGGTCTTGAGAACAAAGGGTTTGGGAGTAGGACCCAGATGAAACCGCAGAGCTCTAAAACTGGTGCCCCCAAATCTTCCGCGCCCAGCAGCTCTAGCAGGATCTGCTCCCCAGTCTGCAGTTGAGCATTCTCTCAATTTGATTCCCATAATCGTCGTTGCGGTTACAGAAAGTTTTCTGCCGCCCCCCCCAGAAGAGCCAGGGCGGGGGAGTGGGAGAAGAGAAGGCCAACTGGAAAGGAAGTAAGAAAGTGCTACATTTTAATCTTCCTTGTTTTCGTTTAGGCTGGTTAGCAGTTTTCACTTCCCTGCAGCCAAAACAAGGCAGAGGGAGGTGCAAGGATCTTGCCAATCTTCTCCTCAGCTTCCTTGGCAAAAGAGAGGGAAATCAGGGGTTGAAACAAATCACCTGGGCTCTTGAGGAGGATAGGAAGATTCAGTCGCGCCAGCTGCATTTGCCATGCTTTGAAGGAAACCATCCAATCTTACCCATACACTCCCCCCTATGCAAAAATTGTCCACATCCAAGGGCATTTCATGAGTAAAAACTGTAGAATGGTTTCTCACTTGCTACACCCAAAGCCATCTTTCTAAAGAAAGGAACCACAGTTTTCACTTAGCTAATTGATTCCCTTCTGTGTTGTCCTGGCTACAAGAGCAGTTCCGCAAAGCTGGGACACAGGTCGGTGGTAATAAATGAATGGCCTACTTTAGAGCAGCCTCTCCCAAAGTTTTCACAGCTTTCACCTGGGCAGCCTCTGAGAAAGGACTTTGAAGGAACGAGGAGGATGAGGAAGGAAGCAACATGGTCCTGTATGAGGGAGTCCCGTGCTTCAGTGGCAAAGGTGTTGGCTGTTGGTGTTGAAATGGACATCTTCTTTTTCTTATCAGAACGACATGTGAGAGCCAGTTTGAAGTAGTGGTGAAGGTGCTGGTGGAGAAATCAGAAGACTGTGAGTTCAAGTCCCACCTTAGCCATGAAAGCTCTCTGGGGGATTTTTTTGAGCCAGTCAGCCTTTCAATCACAATCCACCTCATAGGGTTGTTGTTGTTGTATGGAAAATAGAAGGAAGGAGGAGTATCAGGTATGTTCACCACCTTCAATCATTTATAAAGCAATAAAGGCCGGATAAAAATAAACAAACATACATCAACATGTAATAATCCAAGGAAGGTAAAGTAGTCTTACTAAGTGGGGAAAATATTAGTGTTGCTTCCTTTCTGATTATTATGCTTCTTTATCAAATTTATAATCCACTGACTCCTTGAGAAGATCAGCAACATAAATCAAAAACATTCATAAAAGTTCAAAAATGACAAAGATATATTACTACCCTGAACTACATTACATAATCCATAAATAATAGCAGTATCAAAACAATACATTGACTCATTTCAAAATTAAATGCATCAGATGAACATTCTTAAGAATGATTTCTCCACTTTTGCCAGTTTCCAGTGCTTACTTCCAGTTACCAGCAAAAAATGTCCATTGGATAAAATGGATTCATTTAATGACTGCTACAGAAAATCAGACATGGTCACATGCTGACCCACTTAACAATTGCCTTACTGTAATTCAGATGGAAAAGAGAAGCAGATGTAAGAGTCATCTACGTACAGATGGCACACAACTCTATATCCACACTAACAACTTCCAGTAGCTTCACTGAATTATTAAAAAGCATTGGGGAGGGTGTATTAGGATGGAACCTTGTGGTTTTGTGGTTCAAGGACTGTGGAGCGATGATCCTCTCCATCAGAAAGCCCATCCTCATGGAAGAAGCTAAACCATTATAAAATCACACTTCCATCCCCCAAATCCACAAGGTGGTACAGGAGAACATTATACTCAACAGTATCAAACTGTCCAAGGATCAAGAAGCACAAGCCAGAAAACACCACCACTTTCATACTCCCTGAACAAAAAATGTCCACCTGATCAATGCTGCTCCATATCATACCCTGACCAGAAATCAGGATATTAAAGTATCATTCCAGATATTTCATCCAGAATTATCTGGAGCGGTGGAGCTACCACCCGCTTGACCGGCTTGACCAAGAATAAAAAAAATGAAACCACTTTATAATTGTCAAGAAGGGAGGGATCCATGGATGCTCTTCAACGGGGAACATCTCCCTTGATTGAAGGAAGCATTAAAAGGCAAACATGAGGCTTCCCTCAAGGGGGCCCTCCTGACCAATATCTAGGAAAAGAAAGCCAGGTCTAAGGGTGATGGCCTAAGCACATCCAAGCACCCCGGCCAAGAGAGAATAACTCCAACAAAAGAGGGCAAACAAGTGCACTGACTTTCTCCTAGTATCTTGTTTAATGGCGACATCAATCTGCAAATGAAAGCTTTGATCTGTGAACAATTAAAAGAAAAAAAAGGAAAACCAGGTATTTAAAAACAGGAATTATAAAGTTATGTAAAGATCTTTGGAAGATCTTTATGTAGAGATATAGAAGACCTAAAATGTGGTCCGCATATGGCAGCAAATCATGTTTAAATTCAGCTACCTGTATTTTCCAGAGACCACCAATTGGCCTTATTAGGCATGCCAAATTCATATATTTGTATATGAAGCTGAAGATTAAGGGAGATAAAGGGTATTGACTCATTTTATAATGCATTTTGATTAACAATGATATATTCTTGTTAGGAAATCCTCAGGTAGAGGGATTGGAGGAGTTATTATTATCCAAGAAATAAATTACATAGGAAATTTAAACTGCACAATCACTTAACTTAACTTAACTTAAAATTAATTGTCACCGCATGAAAGGATTTTCCTATTTTCTGAGATGCTAGAAATGCTGATTCATGTTTAGCAGAAAAAAAGTTATTATAAAATCCAAGAATCTTATATTATATGAGTTTTGATGCCCTCTCATAAAACCAGATTATGCTGGATATATTATTTAGGTAATACTTTTTGTATCAAGCCTTTTCATGATCTGTTAAACAATCTATTTCAAAATTACAAGTATATGAATTTCATAATGTGAAACTGGCAGGGTTTCATTTTGAAAAGATACCTGATGTACCTCCAGCACTAGAGGGGATATACTCTTTCCTTGAATTTTCTGCACTACTCTATCCTTACTCCATCTCGCCCTCAGACCTTTCTAGATTTCACCATTTCGATAATATTATCACATACTGTATGAGCACTCTCTTTAAGCAAATGTCTTTGGGGTGAAACACGTGTCCCATTAAATGTATTTGGAGAGCACGTTTGGTGTAGTGGTTAAGGCATCAAGCTAAAGATGGAAGAGACCATGAGTTATAGTCCCACCTTAGACACAAAGCCAGCTGGATGACCTTGGGCCAGTCACTTTCTTTCAGCCCTAGGAAGCAAGCAATGGTAAGCCACTTCTGAAAATCATTGCCAAGAAAACTTCCAGGCAGTCAGAGAATAGGATACAGGTCAGAAATAAGATTAATTGTAACTCTAAAAAAATAAGTTTATATTTTACAATTGGATTATTCTTCCTCCCCAGCTGACTATCCTTCTCCCTTTTTCCAAGAAAGCAAAGGAGATTTTCTCACCTAATTCTTATCATTTCTACTAGTATATCAGTAATATCTTATTTAGGAGTAATAGTTGTACTGTGAATAACATTTGTTCTTCTTTGGATGGGGGTGTGAAAAATCAGTATTTTTTTTTTTAGGTTCACCTATTGCCATCTCTGCCCTACATCATGTGTTTCACAGACTGTTCACAAAGGGATGTCACATCGTATGCTGTATGATGAACAAATGGAATAATGTATGAATTACAGCACTTCACTGAAAGACATGCATGACTTATGATGTGCAGTAAAAATTAAATTCTTTTGAGAATGTGAGGTGGAGAACGTGATGCTGAGATTGATGATCATTCACATCTGGAATTTACTTTATATTTATTTATTTTATTTATTTATTTATTAATTACATTTATATCCCGCCCTTCTCCTTGCGGAGAAGGTTTTACAATGAAATTACTCTATGTAGATCTTGCTTCAATTAAATAAAATGTACAGAACCCATGAGTTCACCCTAAGGGGGGGAAATAACACACATCACCAGTTGAGGCAGTATTTATTTATCTATTTGTGGCTTACTAATTCTAGTCAATAAACAGGAGAAAATATTTTTAAAATGGATGAGACTAGGGTATAATAAAGCCAAGATAAGACCATAAAAAGAGCAAAAGAATGCAGTCTATAAAGTCAGACTACAGCTATCATAGAAATGAAATGAAAATGTTCACTCTGTGTACACTGCATGGTGTACACAGAGAAGGTCCATGCAATATAGAAAAAGAGAAAGTAGTTGGGAAGAATGGAACTGCAATGAGTCAAAGAAGATACATTTTAAGCTTCTAAAGCAGGGATTCCCAACCCCCAGTCTGTGGACTGGTACCGGGCCGCAGCATGCCAGCAACTGGTCCGCACAAACAAGCAAAGCCCCATCCGTGGGATGCAGGCAGCACACAAAACTACATACTCTATGGTCTGTGGAAAAACCTTTCTCCATGGAACTGGTCCCTGGTGCCCAAAAGGTTGGGGACCTCTGTTCTAAAACACTGAATATATCAGTGAAAAAACAGTTAACCTGCATCTCTCCATCTGTTTCTCTGCTGATTATATCTCCTCCTCCTCCTCCTCCTCCTCCTCCTCCTCCTCC
>NW_015388293.1:355355-373630 GCF_001527695.2 Protobothrops mucrosquamatus
CTTCTTCTTCTTCTTCTTCTTCTTCTTCTTCTTCTTCTTCTTCTTCTTCTTCTTCTTCTTCTTCTTCTTCTTCTTCTTCTTCTTCTTCTTCTTCTTCTTCTTCTTCTTCTTCTTCTTCTTCTTCTTCTTCTTCTTCTTGTCTCCACAGCAAAGTTGTTCTTAGGAATATTGAGCGATCCAGAATGTACAGTCTGATGCTTGGCTGGGGTTAGCATCTTCTCTACCTTGGCTGGGGTTACCATCTTCTCTACCTTGCAGGTTTGACATAAGCACAGTCCATTGATAGCAGTTAAAACACAATTCTGTTCCTGAATATGGATTAACATTAAAGTAATGGCAAACTGGATTGACAGAAATAGTTTTCAGGTATAACAATTTTAGAAAAGTAAAGAAAAATATTTTCGGTATGCATTTGCTCAGCCTTTCCCATGCTAATGCCCTCTCAGTGTGTTAGGACTGTTATCATGTTTTCACAGCATCTACATACTGTATATGCTGCTGGGGGAAAACTGCATGTGTTCATCTTTCCATCCACATCAATTGTTTGCTTAACTTGCTTGCTTATGTCACTGCTTTTCTTAACCTGTATTATTTAAGGTCCCTCCTTTAGCTGATTATAACTATCGACAAAATTACTTCACTTTTAATGGTCTTTAATTGTTTTCTTCTGTAGCAAATATCAGTGCATATGTCTTCATGCTTTAGCTTACATGTGATTCTTGGCATCTTTTCTCTAGGTTGTCTGGGCATTCCATTCCTCCAGCATAAGATTTTTTTAAAAAAAATATTCAAATCTTCTGGGCTTTGGGAATCTTTCCTAAGATTCTAAATTGCTAGTTTTAAGATACTACTAGTAATCTGTTCACAGAACCTAAATCGTACTTCTTTGAATTCATAATGTAGCCTTTTCTATGACAGTGCTAAATGCAGGTTAGTCCAAAATTTGCAAGATGAGAATTGGAATAGCAAAGCCATTATGCTAAGCCATGAGCAATCCTAGTGGACAATCACTTAATTATGACCCAGCAGTGTACTGCAGCTGCTAAAAAAAGCCAACACAGTGCTGGGCTGCATTAACAGAGGGATAGAATCAAGATCACGTGAAGTATTAATACCACTTTACAATGCCTTGGTAAGGCCACACTTGGAAAACTGCATCCAGTTTTTGTCACCATGATGTAAAAAAGATGTTGAGGCTCTAGAAAGAGTACAGAGAAGAGCAACAAAGATGATCAGGGGACTGGAGGCTAAAATATATAAAGAATGGTTGCTGGAATTGGGTATGTCTAGTCTAATGAAGAGAAGGATGAGGGGTGACATGATAGCAGTGTTCCAATATCTTCCAAAGAAGAGGGAGTCAAATTATTCTCCAAAGCACCTGAAGTCAGGACAAGAAGCAATGGATGAAAACTAATCAAGCAACCTAGAACTTAGGAGAAATTTCCTGACAATTAGACCAATTAATCAGTGGGACAACCTGCCTCCAGAAGTTGTGAATGCTCCAACACTGGAAGTTTTTAAGAAGAGATTGGACAACTATTTGTCTGAAATGGTATAGGGTTTCCTGCCTGAGCAGAGTGTTGGACTAGAAGATCTCCAAGGTCCCTTCCAACTCTGTTATTCTATTCCATTCAATTGTAGAAAATGAAGTGTCACTCAAGATTATCAAGTAATAAAAGAGCTCGACATTGCCCAGTTTGAATAACAGTTTGACATTATCCAATAGTTGAAACTTGGAATAGTGAAGAATGGCAAAGGATCTATTCAAGAGAGGTTTGTGAAGGTCCATATACATCAAATATGAAAGCCTTTCTCAGAATTATCACATAGGCATGCTCTAAGAAATGAGGAGGTGATAAGCTGCCTGGGAAAGCCAAGGGAATCATCAAAACAATTAAAAAACTAAAGTTAGAATATTTCAGACATGTGATGCGACACCCAGAAAAATACAGCATACTCCATTTACTCCATTTAATCCTCCAGGCAAATGATTGAAGGCAAATGAGGTCCAGGCAGAAGAACGTCATGGCTTCAAAATCTAGGGGACTGGTTTGGACAAAATTCAGCAGCACTTTTTCATGCGGCTGCTGATAAAAACAGGATCGCCTGAAGAAGAAGAAGATGCTCTAAGAAACTCACTAATGGATGACTGTTTCATCCATTATGCCAAGCCACAAGCAATTGTAAAAGAAAAAGTGTCACTCAAAATTATCAACTAATAAAAGAATTTGACATTACCCATACTTCTCTAGAAAGAAAGAGCAGAGGAACCTGATCAGTGGGTGCTGATGTGCTGACTCATTGCCCTTAAATTCTCAAGGACCTTCATCTAGAAAGGCTTTCAATTATTTTGGAAGAACCTGCTCTTATCTTGACTTATTTAATACTCAAGAAAAAAGAAAAAAGAAAAAAAGAAAGAAAGGAAGGAAGGAAGGAAGGAAGGAAGGAAGGAAGGAAGGAAGGAAGGAAGGAAGGAAGGAAGGAAGGAAAGGCCCAATTACTCAAAAAAACTGACTTAGAGTCATAACAAAAGATTCCACACAGACTCTTCCAAGTTCTCAATTAGAAGCTGGTCATACTTCTCATAATAAATTTCTCTGTAAAAAATATCAGACCAGATGACAAGCTGTTATCCCATTAAAAAGCAAACTAGACTGATGTTATTTTCCAGATGCATTTTAAGGAACCACTTTTTATATTTCTCTGTGGTAGTTGAGAAGGAAAACATCTGTAGATTGTGATTAACATTAGATTCTTTAGATTATTGAGAATTATGCTTGCCAGTAATAACAAAACATATACCTAATTAAATTCATAGCACTATGGTATGCTCGTACACCATCAAAATTATGGCATCAATTTAAAATAATTCATTTGAAGATAAGGCTCAGCACTGGCATTCCAAAATGTTTGTTGGCAATTGCAGGTAAACGTGGTAGGAGTCAAAAGAACCTCAGTGAATAATGAGATCCACCTACATATAAATCTACCAACTGAGATCCAGTTAGGAAAGGAATACACAGGTGAAAGAATGCGATGATTCCCATAATTTGTCTGAGATTATCAGTCATCCATAAATGTGGAACATCTTGATGTTGCCATATTAACTGGCAATATAAAAAACACGTAATATTTTTCCTCCCAAACAATCACCTGTGAATTGTATTTTGGGGAGGGGATCACCTTACATTACCTGATAAGAATAGATAAGCTATTTAAAACAAAGGATTGGGCTATAAGTGCAAAGATGATGAAAAGCATAGATGCCTTTGAAGATTAGCTTGAAGATTAGCCCTTGCTTGGGAAAGGTTGCTTTCCTAGTGAATTTTAACCCTTTTTGTAATCCCCAAAGAGAGGGCTTCTCTCTCTTGTCTTTCCTTTTCCACCTAACTACCTTTTCCGCTCTCCTCATTTCCATCCAGTTTTGCTCTCCCTTTTCTCTTTATTTTCTTTCTCACTGCAGCTGCTCCTTCCCTCCCTCTGGATTCCCACCCTCCTCCCACTTTCTTGTTTTTGCTGTTTCTGTTGGAAGAAAGGAATACAATGTTTTAGTGTATTTCTGTATGTAAGAGTAGCTTGGCTTTGTGAAAGAGACTGATTGGCACATGCAGATGGGGATCAATTAATTTTATCAATTAGATGTCTTATTTTAAAGTCATTTTTCCTTCTTTCCTTCCTTCCTTCCTTCCTTCTTTCCTTCCTTCCTTCCTTCCTTCCTTCCTTCCTTCCTTCCTTCCTTCCTTCCTTCCTTCCTTCCTTCCTTCCCCTCTCCCCCTCTCTCTTCTCTCTGGACTGTGGCTTCTAACAAGTACAGTACATATAGTAGATAGGTCCAATAGACACACGATCACACAAGTGTGACATAAGTTAGCCAAGCTAACATGATAAGTAGGAAAAATAGGCATTGTATATGGTTTTTGGTCTGTATTTACTATTTTTCTTGTCCAACCTTTTATTTGGAGGATCATGTTAAATTCAGGGGTGTCTTCCTTTCAGATAAATAGTTGTATTTTGCATATGACTCATTTGCAATATTTCATACAAGGATGTATTTTGCCAGATTTTTGCAGCTTTGCTCTAGATCTAGGATTTGTCAGTAAATGCTCACTACATGAAGGGCAATGCTATTAATGTTTTTAAGCTATTATTCTCCCAAGGGTATGAGCAGCTTGAATAAATCTATGATTAAGGTGGTGTTTTTGTCAAAATTTGAATACATATTTATTCATGGTTTGAAACATGAGGCTTTTATTGACTCAAGAATCCAAGATATATTGCACATATTTTCCTTGACTTTTTGCTATTAAAATGCATATGCTGCATTCCCCAGACTGAAACCAGCTACTTCAGAGATAGTGGAATCCATCAGGGGATATGTATTTATGTTTTTAAAACATATTTTAATTTCCCCATTGATCATAACTCATGAATAAAATCAAGATATTCTCTGAGAATTACCACTTAAAATTAAGAATTAAATATGATATGGAAAACGCCTCATCTTCAGCGACCCAGCAATAAAATGAGTAGTGAAATTTCATTTTTAATCAGCAAGTGATCATTACTGAATGTGAGTTTTTGTTTTAACAGGAAGAAAGGAAGGACTTCAAAAATAACTTTTTGGGGGGGAATAACTAATATCTTATTTTGTGTGCTGACAGTACAAACTATGGAGTCAGTTTTGTAATGTCAGTAGATAAACCTTAAGCCAATTGTCTTGTTGACAACCTGGTGGATTCTTGTGAATGAAGACTGAATGATCAAAACCTTAGAATTTGAGCAATCTCAGTCTTGAAGGGTTTGGCCAAGGCTCATATTAAATAGAATTCTTTCCATTGATTTGAGATGGGATCAAGATGGGGTTGCAAACATGTCTTTGAGATTCTGTGCTAGAGTAAAGGAAGAAATCGAAAATAAATATCTGAGAATTGATTTTTTAAGGAGATCAGTCACATCATTTGGAAGTAATTTTACATGACAGTTAAACTTGGACATGCCATCTGGTGAGAACAGGCTATATCGTACACACAAACAAAAATGTTTGATCTCTAATTCCTTTGCTATAGGTATATATAAAAGGGTATCTCTTGAGATGGCAACTGAAAATGCAGATACATCCTTCCATATTAGAGATGTTGTTTGCCTTGAATATAGTATAATATTTTCATAGGAAAAATAATTACATTACTGATAGAGATGGAATTTCACAGAGAAATATATGACATTAAGAAATATAAAACTCAAAAGATAATACATTCCTCTTTTCTGCTTTTCTTGTAATTAAAAAAGGGGGGAATGGAAGAAAGGTACCTATTGTGCATATATTACAATCCTAAGCTATAAACTAGAGACAGCTATAAAATTATCTGCATTAAAGTTTTACCAATCTCTTATATAGATCTTTGCAAAACTGGAAAATAAAATATTTTTATATTTTAAATATTCCAATTACTTTACCACTTGAAGTGACCAACAAGGGAAAAAAATAATCAGTTTGGGTAAATATTTTGGAAGATTTTATAATTTTAAGGATGTGTGGATTGACTTCATTTTAGCCTTAACTGTTGTCTTGATTTGAATTGATTTAGAAATTGAGTCAATTTGAAGCAGTGATTTGATTTTCCAAATAGATTTTAACAAGATTTTTTTGCATAAGCACAAAACCATTCTGAATCATTATATTGATCTGATGGTGTTCAATTTTATTCACTGATCTGATTTGGAAAGTCAATCTGATTCTAAGGTTCAATAGAATTACTTTCAGATCATATCTTAAAAACAAAAGTAACATGCAGTCTTAATAATTTCTGTGCCTAATACAGATTTGGAGATCTGTAGCTTTGTCACTGAAGTGGTAATAACTCCAGCTTTTTAGTAAAATTTGGAAATTTAGATAAACATGTTAATCCTAGAATTAACATAAGCAATACTATCTATTCAGAGGAATATGTTTTATTTACCTGGTGTGTCAAATGTGCATGGGAATGTGTTCTTACAGCTCGGAAATAGAGTGAAGGAAATATTTTAAAAATTAGATATATGTTAATTGATGAAAATTAAAGAAAATTACACGATCATTTTCAAGATGATCATTTCAATTCATATTTATACCAACAAAAATGATTTCTTATGCAAATTGTCCACCGTTTCCCACTTTAAAACAACAACAACAACGCACTTGTAATCCAGGTGTTATTTTTGTCTACATTCATTCCATGTGTGGCACTTTCCTCAAGAGTGGATGATTCAGAGAAAGTATAAACCTGCTCACAGGTTTATGTACTTGCAAATATAAAATTTGGTTTACTTAATGAACTGGGAGCTAAGTGATGAAATCACATGCTTCTGTTATGTGTGTGTGAGAGAGATTATGTGTGTCTTCATCTTGTCCCTGACAAAAATCAAATTCATACAATTTTAAAATTGTCCATATTTTCCTTTATTTATGTATTTAATTCATAAACTACAATTCTACTCTAGCAATTGCTCAAGGGAACTTTCAAATATATACCCACACACTAAAATTAAGACAAAACTAATAGCCAAATCATTTAGCAATAGAAAGTTTGAGAAATGAATTGAGCAAAGGAAGGGAAGAAGGGAAAGCTAGAAGGAGAAAAGGAGCTCCCAAGAGAATAGATTGTTATTATGATTTGGATTTCTATCCCACCTTTCAAGTCAATATCAAAACCTTAAATTGTGCCTGACAAACCTTTGATAACTAGTGTGTATCTTTCGGAACAGACTTCATGAGACAATTTACCTTACAGAAGTTAGCAGCCAAACTGCCATATGGTACTTTCCCCCAATTGTAACTTTCAGGCACTTTTCAAGAGAAGGCCCAGACAGAGCATGCTGCAACAGTCAAGTTGTGGATAATTTAATTTGACAACCAGCTTTCTCCAACCCCTGCTTTGTTGATTGGAGATGGTTAGGGAAAAGCAACTTTACTTCTAATTCTCCAGTGCAAAACAAAAGGTCAGTGTGCAAAAACTCTGTTTTTTGCAACCTGCTCATTCTGGAACATCCTTCCTGCCTTTGAGACCCTGTCAAGCCATTTCATTTCTGGAAGAATATTTCCAAAACTGTGGAAAGTTGCCCCTTTTTATCGTCTTCAAGAAACACCAACCCTGATTGAGGATTATGGAGAAGTAAATTGGTTGGTAGGTAGATAGATGGAAGTCTGCTTGGTGTATTTGCCTTTAAATCTTATCCTTGGAAGATGCCTGTCTCCCTCAAGGCCACATCCCCATTGGGTTTCTGCAGGAGCAATTCCTTTATTGAATCTCCTACCTCTGCAACACAAGATTGCCTCTTGATTGTCAGCCCCCCCCCCCCCGCTTCAGCAGGGAGCTGTCCATTCAGAACCAGACAACCACGTGGTGCTTGCCCGCGAAAAAACAAAAGCAGTGAAATATTAATTAAGAGAGCTAAAGAAAGAGAGGAGCAATCTGTTCAATTCTACGCCCGGAGGCAAGCTCTAACGGAAACCACATATGCTTCCCCTCTCCCCCCACCCACCCCCAAGAAATCTTCATTTGGGCATTAAAATACTTAAAAGGATTAGTCATTAAATACTGGCATATTTAGTTTAATTTGTTCGAAACTCTGTGTCACAGAGTTTGATCAGAAAGCTAAGAGTTTTAATCTCATTTGCTGTATTTACCTAGATGTTTTATTTCTTCTTCTGCTTGTTACAAGGATCATATTAATATCCCATGTATCCAGAGGGAAGAGGCTTTTTTAAAAAAATGAGCCGGATGCATAGAAATATCAAAGGGCCTTTTCAAGTAAAACAAAAGATGTTAGTGGGAATCCTCTGTTCCCTACAGCAGACTGACTCTGACTGATTATAGGGATCTGTAAAAGTTGCCCAGGGAGGCAGTGGAGCTCAGTGGCTAGAACAATTTTGAAATGTTAGAAGATTTGACTGTTGCTCCACCATCTTACCACATCAGAGTTAGTGACTTCCTTTAGCCCTCCTTCCTCAAATTTCAAATAAAAAATATTCAGTTGTTTAATGCACTGGATTTTAGCAAGATTCTGAGCATTAATGCAATCTCATCTATATTAATAGCCACCAAATATGATTTATCTTGTATTTGCAATAATTGTGTTTAATTAGAATCCATATGCCAGGATGCTGGGTGCCCAATGATACTTATCACAATTTTCTAAAAATAATCCAGTCACTAAGGATTATTAATAGCAAGGAATAACCATGATGTAATGGTAAAGCACACACTTTGTATAAAAGCTCCTGGTTTTAGTTTTCTGTATCTGGAAAAGATAATCAAACAACGAATCAGTGAACACCTAGAGGCAAACAAAGTCATTACTAACAGCCAACATGGGTTTCTCAAAAACAGGTCATGCCAGACAAATCTTATTGCATTCTTTGACCAAGTGACAAAATTAGTGGATCAGAGGAATGCTGTGGATATAATTTACTTGGACTTCAGTAAAGCATTTGATAAAGTAGATCACAACCTACTACTTGACAAGATAGAAAAATGTAGGGTAGACAGAATCACCACCAGATGGATCCGTAGCTGGCTGACCGACCGTACTCAGTGTGTGGTCCTCAATGGAACCGCATCTACATGGAGGGAAGTATGTAGTGGGGTGCCCCAGGGCTCTGTTCTGGGCCCAGTGCTCTTCAACATCTTCATCAATGATTTGGATGAGGGGATAGATGGGGAAATAATCAAATTTGCAGATGACACCAAGCTGGCAGGAATAGCCAACACTCCAGAAGACAGGCTTAAGATACAGGAGGATCTGGACAGACTTGAACAATGGTGAAAAAAGTAAGGTTCTACATTTAGGCAAGAAAAACCAAATGCACAGGTATAGTGTAGGGGTACCTTGCTCAATAGTAGTAACTGTGAGAAGGACCTCGGAGTCCTAGTGGACAATAACTTAAATATGAGCCAGCAGTGTGCTGCAGCTGCCAAAAAGGCCAATACAGTGCTAGGCTGCATTAACAGAGGGATAGAATCAAGATCACGTGAAGTATTAATACCACTTTACAATGCCTTGGTAAGGCCACACTTGGAAAACTGCATCCAGTTTTTGTCACCATGATGTAAAAAAGATGTTGAGACTCTAGAAAGAGTACAGAGAAGAGCAACAAAGATGATTAGGGGACTGGAGGCTAAAACATATAAGGAATGGTTGCTGGAATTGGGTATGTCTAGTTTAATGAAGAGAAGGACGAGGGGGGACATGATATCAGTGTTCCAATATCTCAGGGGCTGCTACAGAGAAGAGGGAGTCAAGCTATTCTCCAAGGCGCCTGAAGGCAGGACAAGAAGCAACGGATGGAAACTAATCAAGGAGAGAAGCAACGTAGAACTAAGGAGAAACTTCCTGACAGTTAGAACTATTAACCAGTGGAACAACCTGCCTCCAGAAGCGGTGAATGCTCCAACACTGGAAGTTTTTAAGAAGAGACTGGACAACTATTTGTGTGAAATGGTATAGGGTTTCCTGCCTGGGCAGGGGGTTGGACTCGATGACCTCCAAGGTCCCTTCCAACTTTATTATTATTATTATTATTATTATTATTATTATTATTATTATTATTATTATTATTATTATTATTATTATTATTATTATTATTATTATTATTATTATTATTATTATTATTTCTTAAACTTGGGAAATGCTGGCTGGTTAACTCCACATATCTTCAAGGGACCAAGGTTGAGAGACACTGCTATAGACCCCTAAAGCAACAGCAGAAGGAATATCAGATGGGTCAGAGAGAACATCTGGGAGAAGATTTCCTATCACAAGCATTCTACTTTGCTACTTTCTCACCTTCAAGCCAAGCAGAACCAGGTGTGGAAAAATGGCACTGACAAGCAAGTCAGAGGAATATCACCTATCTATATATCTGATTTTATTATTGTGGATCAGAAAAAAAGATAGCACTGTATAAGGAGCATTATGATTCCCATAGTGTCACTTAATTCCCCTCTATCTACATTCATTGTGGGGGTAAATGAAAACAGAAACAAACAGTATTCAAATAGACCCAGATGTTTCTTTTCCCCAAATCAGTGTACAATGCTGTCTAGAACAATGTTGCTAGAGTTTCTCCTTCATGTTTTGAGCCACATTTTTCATTCATATCATTGTAGGTCAATACTAACCCCCTACAAAAAAACCTGAGACCTTAGAATAAACCACCACTGAAAGGGACTTCTCTGAAAACTGCCATGCTCAAAATTACTGGATGAGATAGTTCATGATGACTCCAGGAAATGTAAAGAGAGACAGAATAAAGGGAGCAGGAGAATACCATGATGAGATGAAATGGTGAGACCACCTCATGTGTCAATTCCCCCCCCACCTTTCAGCCTTTTTAAATGCTTTATGTCATTGGGAGCATTAAATAAATGACAATTTGCTGATCTTTAAAAATATCTCAAAATCTATTGCCCCAGGCATGTCCATTCACCCTCTCTAATGGTTGGGAGAGCCTTGGGGCTTTGCCCCTTTAATATTTGTCTGTTGCCCAGTTATCCTGCTACAAGTACTGGTTTGGGGGTAGTAGAGTTTGATGGAGGTGAAAAGCCCCTGATTTACTGGAAATGTAGGTCTTACTTCAGAAACCTTAGCTTCTGGATATACTGTACTAGATTTGTTTCCAAATATCTGGGAGAGAGACAGAGGGAGAGAGAAGTTCAACTTTGAGTATGCAGGAATAAACTCTGCCCCTGCCTTGAAGCTTTTTCAATCCCACTATTGTGCTTTTCTTTCTCTCTTAAAACCCAGAAATGCTTCTCATATTCAGAGCGCTAAGCCTGCTCCCCATGGGAAAACCTATAGACTAGATAAGAGAGTTACATTAGGGCAGAAATGCAGGTCACATCATATCAAAATGAAAGTATCAGGCCAAAGATGGGTTTCCTAATAAGATGTGTATTGCTCATTCTGCATGTTAAGATTTGCCTTGAAATGTATAAGTAAACAAAAATAAAGCATGAAGAATGGATACAGTTGTGAAAAACACATTTTAATTTCCATGGTGCCATGATTTAGAAATCTATCGTTTTATTATTTTCAACTACTTTGAGTATTCTGTAAAAGAATAGTCTGCTATTTTCTGATAGTAACACATGGAAATTCCATATAGTCAAATATAGAAAGCTGATTTGCAAAAGAAATAATCATCTAGACCAATCCATCATGAACCATACTGTTGCATTTGTTTGGAGGAACATTCCTCCATGTGAACTCTCAAGTGCAGTTTCAGTGCTTACAAGGCAATTAGGTTCAACACAGCTATGTTTCATTAGCTACCAAAAGATGGACATGCTTAAGTAAAAAAAGAAAAAGAAAAACCTGAGGTCTGGAAACATATGAACTTAGATTCTCCAACTTAATGGCTTTCAGATATGCTGAGATAAAATTCTCAGCTAGTGTGCCTAGAAGTTTTAAGAACTATTATTTTCACCTTCTGAAAGATACTAAGTTAGAGAAGGCTGTGGTATACCATGAGTGCTCCATCTCAATGTAGATACTAAAAAGAATTAAATGTTTTAATATTGTTCAGTTCCTGTTTAATGGAAATCACTGTTCACAGAGTCTAGTTATTGACTATAGAAAACTTAGATGTCCCATCAAGAAAAGGAATGTAAAAGAAGTAACCAAATATGAGCTGATCCACAGTGTCTAAAATGCCAATAAAACAATTTCCCACAATCTCTTTTAACCTGTTTAATGCTTGGCTATTCCAGATCGAATTTATTCCTAAGACTGTTCTCTGGAAGAAAAATGAAGTAGAAAAAATATTAAGGATAAATCATATGTGCCTTTTGAACAGCAAGAACCTGTGGAATGACATTTAAAGGGAATTAAAGCTGATTTTGTACAAGCATCAGAATAACCATATCTCCCAGCTAAAATAGAATTTCAGTTCATCCTCAGAACCTGACTGAAGTAAAATCATCATCCAGTAATTTACATGTCATTTACAGGGACACACATTGTGCCTTTAGCACTGTAAATATGATCTGAACAGCTTTTGATCTTTTGCAGCATCTGCAGGAACACATTATTGTTTCAGAAGAGGGCTGGAAAAAAAAATAACAGAGTTCTAGGAAGGAAAGGAAAAATGCAGGAAGTGCAGTAATGTTGTCAAAATAAATGTGTCAGCCAAATGATAATACAAACGCAAGCTCCATTTATATGGTTAAATGGGTTATATGTCAAGAAAATACTTTAGTAAGAGAAGCAAGCATATTGTTGAGCAACCAGTGTGACTAAACATACAACACTGTAAACATCCTCTTGTGTTCCAAGAACACTTCAAAACTCTTTTCAGGAGAATGGAAACAAGGAAGAAAATACAGCCACAGAAAATTAAGCTCCCTATTTTAAAAATTGTAAATGATTCTAATGACTTTGAAATGAACCTGCCCTTCATTAACCTTGAGATTCTTCTCTGATATTTCTCAGATTTGGAAGCTGGTTGATTGGTACCAGAGGAAAGAGTTTTTTCCCCTTAAGGATGGAATTTTGCAGGGATACCCCAGTATTGGAAATCTGATTGTTTGTGTATTATCTTTAAGATCAAGTCTTTAAGGTCAGGTCTAAGCTGTTGTCTGAGTTCTTAAAAGCAAACACTGTAAGTGTTACAGTCTGACATGGTAAATTGGTTCATAAAACAGGAAAAACATAAAGCAGAAATTCCTGCTGCTGGATATGTGAAATTTAGATGCAATTTGAAGGGGAATGGGGAGAAATCTGATCTGATCGATGGGACTCAGATTCCACATCTTCTTAGTTTTCAGGCTCCTTGCTTGGATATGTTATTAACATCACAGGTTGCCTGTCAAACGGTCAGCAAATGTGAACATCAGCTTGGTGTTCCTTGCCATCAAATCAGCTGCTTTTTAGGTGGTTTGTGGCCTTGGCAAGCAAGTTGACATTGAATAGTGCACTGTTCTAATCTTGGCAATCTGAAACTTTTGGAAAGCTTGTGTGCAAGACAGGGAACAACAAGCATTCAACATTGTTCCCAACAGTCAATATCCCATTCATGAACACGTTCCAGATGGCTCTTTTGGCCAACAGGAGGTTGTTGTATGGGTGGAGCAAGGATGAACGGGCAGGAATGAATTAAGGAATAATTGAAATTAGTTGGAAATGTGAATGATCATTGCAGTATTTCTACTTTATATAGGCCACTTCTTTGTGACAGCTTTAAAAGCACTCACTGCCATAGTATTCTAATAAGCTCAGTAGAATTTGCTTACTTCTCAGTTTGCATTACATTGTAACCCAGCTCTATTACAATTATTTCCAGTTCTTTAAATTTCAATCAAAATAACATAAACATGCATTTTGATAGGGGACAGTGAGATGAGCACAGAAATCTGTTGATCCCTACTAGAATCTTGGACAGTAATACATTAGCTAATTATTTTCCAGTTATAACTTATATAACTTAACCATTGAGATTCAGAGGAAGGTTGACGTTTTTTTATATGTCTATATACCATACTTATTCAGTAAAATTACTAAGGTTCCCTGCAGATTTGGCTTTATTTTTTATTTTGTCATTTATCATTAAATAAATACCTTCCCTATTATCAAGAAATTTGAAATTATTAATTACATACGACCTTCCAATTAAGAGGGAAGTGAATAACTTTACAAATTATTTGTTAACCAAGTGATGATGCTAATGATGAGGATAAGCAGTGAATCACCATTAGAACAATCTTAAGTGAAGATGAGAAAAGGAACAGAAAATGTCTTCATGTTCAAAGTCCTGTCTTCAGTTCCTCAATGTTGGAAAAAAAAATTATTTACACCAGTTTCAGGCTGTCCTCAACAATGGATGTAATCCTGACACTTCCTTGGCTTTGGAATCAGTATATCCAAGGTCAATTCTTATGTGTTCCTAGAATAACCCATTTCACAGCTTACAATTAGCAACCCAGCCATTAATAAGGAATCTAACAAATAAGTCTATCCCAGTTATCAGAGATTAGGATGAGTATTCTGACTCCTAAAAATCTGCTAACATCTTGAAAATCAAGGCTCTGGATTCTGAACAAGAAATTCAGTCTAAAATAAATAGTATTGTCCAGTTTGATAAGGATATTAAATAAAAAACTAAATATTATAGAATATTTTACTTAAATTTAATAATAGGAGTTTAATTAAAATAATTGCTTGGTTGAAATGAAATTTTATGATTTGTGACTCATCAGAGTTTTGTCATACTGATCATCAAAATTGTTAGGAAACGTAGAGCTTTGGCTTGTTATTTCAGGAAAACAAATATTTAATTCCAGGTAGGAACTTATATTTGAATGAATTACTTATGTATGTTTTTTTTATTATATTTGCACCTGTTTACAATATACTTCTGGAAGTGTCTGATTAATCTTTTAAATCAGGTTTCCTTATGCTTTAATTTTGTGTTTTAGAGATAGTATAATATGAAATATTATTGGGCTTACTTTAAACATTTGCATTTTGTTTTTGCATCCAAGGAATCATATTTCATCTCTTATCTATAAATAAATGCATAAAACAATCTTTTTAATCCTTGTATCAGTGGAAAGTGCATAAAGGGTTGGCAGAAGTAACAATGTAGCTTATTTTAAACCCGATCAAATAACTGAACTTTTCCTTCCTTTTACTTATAACAATTTTATACTTTAGTTTGTTCAAATATTGTTATAGGATTTGATTTCTCTTGAGTTTTTCTTTGTGCCATTGCACACAGTTCTTCAAGGCTTTAACAAACCTCTTTTATAAATCCAATAGGAAAAAATTATCCAGGACAGTCTCTTAGTTTGTTATTGTATTTCCCTTTTAAGTTTTGAAACCTTAGTCAGATTATTTTGTAGATCCAGCGAAACATTCTTTTCTAGGTAATTTTCTTGGCCGGTTAGTTGTAAATACTCATTTAATACCATCTCTATCTTGTCATATAAAATTTGTTCTACATCTGTTATTTCTTCAATATCCTCTTAGTTGAACATCTATGTCTAACTCTATCCATAGAAGCAGATATCATTACAAGCATTGTTGATATTGCGGTTATTATTTTCGGATTCCACACTTCGATAGTCTCCTTCAATATTTTTATTGCTATAATGGTTTGCACCATCTTGCGGGTCTGTATATCTATGTTAAATCTTTAGTCCCCTTTAGTGTCCAATTTTTGAAATCATGAAATTGCTTATCTTTCTTATGTCAAAATGGAATCTATTTTCCACAGACAGTTGTTTGTTCTTTATAATTAATTCCAAAATCATGTTGTAAAAGTTTCAATTTTCCAATTTTATCTGGGCCCTTATTCTATTTATAACATTCCAAGATCAAAATCTTATTTAGGTTTTTTTTTTTTGCTGTTTATTTCTGATTTTTAAAATTTTTAAACTTAACATTAAAATTTTTCTTTCATTCAGAATTGAAGGCAGATTCACCTGGCATTTTCAAACTTGTCATTACAAAGGTCTCTAAAAGCTCGTAAGTAGGTAATGAGCAATTTCTGAAAGTGATTAGAAAGTGCATACTTAATGTCCTTGAAATGTCTGCTGCGGTTGTGAACAAGATGGCTAATCTCATCATCTCCCAGTGCTAAAATGCACAGAAAACCACTGCCCTGCAGTCTCCTCAAGAGGAGTAACCATCCAGAGCACATGTGGCAATCTCTTGTCTTCTCATGATCCAGAGTGGTTCCAAGAAACTGATTTATGCACCTGTTGAGGGATACGTGTTTTGTCAGTTTATTTCCATGTCTTACGCCATATTGTCATTGATGCAATGATATAATTATACAAAATATCACTCTGGAAATAACCTTACCATCACAAGCTATTTTGTGCATATGTGCAGATGCATGGCTTGACTTTGATAGAATTAAAAGTATCTTCATACAGGTAGTGCTCAGTTTAGCACCATTCATTCAGCAACAGTTGCTGTATGAGTGGTTATGACTAGTCCTCAAAGTTGTGGCTGTCCCAGCACTCCCATAGTCATGTGACTATGCCCATCTGACAACAACCTTGTTTATTTATTTATATTTATTTATTAAATACTTCCCATCTTAAATATGTAACTCTAGGTGATAAACAATCCTTACAAAAATCATCCATCCCTCCTTCCCTCACTCTATCCATTCCACAACAAATTAAAACAACCCTATGCAAAAGAGGAAACCTGAGGCACTGCATAACAATTTCACAAAAACAAATACATGTTTCACTAACAGCCTAACCCTAATGCCTGGGGGAAAAGCCAGGTTTCAACAGCCTTCCAGAAGGTCAAGGCAATCGGTGGCCATTTTAAAAGAATCTTAACAGAGTTACATTTGAGAAATGCCCCATTCTCCCTTGGCCAAACAGGAAGCAGTGGGTGTGCCCCTCTAAGCAGAAGAGGAAGCTTAGCGAATGTGGGTGAGGCAAACATCTCAGAAGAAACCTTTCCTAGTTTCTTAGGCTGTATAGATGAAAGGGGAGAAACATACTGTCAGACTTGCAAGATTCTGTTAATATAACCTTACAATAAAGTAGAATTAGTCCATCTGGTCATGCGACTTGTCTGGACAACCTGGCTAGACCGACATATGCCCTGTGGCTGCTGTATACTCCTATCTCATTTTCTAAGAGGAATGATTGAGTGAACCTTGGACATTCCCAATGTTGACTTGGATTTGAGTAAGCACAACAAGGGAGGGAGCATAAGAATAGAATAGAATAGAATAGAATAGAATAGAATAGAATAGAATAGAATAGAATAGAATAGAATAGAATAGAATAGAATAGAATAGAATAGAATAGAATAGAATAGAATCTGGAAGGGACCTTGGAGGTCTCTTAGTCCAGCCCCCTGCTCAAGCAGAAGAACCTATACCTTTTCAGACAAGTGACTGTCTAGTCTCTTCTTAAAAACCTCGGTGATGGACCGCCCACTATTTCTGAAGGCAAGGTGTTCCACTGATTAATTGTCCTCACTGTTAGGAAATCTGTCCTTAATTCCAGGTTGCTTCTGTCTTTGGTCAGTTTCCAACCATTGTTTCTTGTCCTGCCCTCTGCTGCTTTGGAGAATAGTTTGATGCCCTCTTCTTTTTGGCAGCCCCTCAAATACTGGAATACTGCTATCATGTCTCCCCTATTTCTTCTTTTCTTTAGACTAGCCAAATTTGACCCCTAATTGATCCTCTAAAGTTTAGGGTTGAAATGGATCATCTCTTGCCCCAGTATTAGTTGGGTGCATGATTTATGCAATACATGGTATCATTAAATGACTCAGGTTCATTCTGTAAACCCAGACATGATATAAGAATTCTAGATATAGGTTGAATCATAGTTCTTCCGAGTTCTCATGTTCTTATATTTTAACTCCTGTCTTTTCCCAACTGATTTCTGCAACAGATGCAGATGGCTCCAGCCTCCTCTCATTGGCACACTTAAGAGAACAAGAGGATCAGAAATTAATGGCTTGTGTGTGTGGAAGGCACTCAAAAGATTAAAGAAACCAAATCCAGAAACTGGAGATTTCTAATTTGAGGTAACATAGTTAAGTAAAAAACTCTTTCTCAGCTCGACTGAGAACATCAGTGAAGGACATATGCTAAACCATTTCTGGCACTGAGACAAAGAACCCCACTAAACTGCATCAAGGAAAATTTGGGATCAAAATGTGCATAAACAACCAGATGAACACAAAACAACAGAATGCTCATTTTGTACAAAATTATCTTCTGTCAGATTCCAGCATGATGTTCTTTCATTCAGCGACTTGCATTTGGAGAGCCTGCAAAGTGTCAGGCAATGTAATTAATTAGTGTTTGTTAGAAGCCCTTCAGATAGAGAAAAATGCTACAACAGCTTTTTAAAAAAATTAAAAAGAGAAAATGGTCAAATAATAAATCTCATCACAAGTGCCTCTATCTGAAGCTGCCCTGATTTCAGCAGTGATTAAAGGCTACAAGTTGTAAGAAACTGGAGTGATAAACTTCCTTTGTCACGGAACACTACTACACAGCAAAACCTTGGAGTTCATTAGCAATGGAGCCCTTAGTCTCTCTCTCTCTCTCTGTTAGATCGCGCAGGCAGTAAGACACGAGTCGAGTGACAGTCAGCTCTTGGTTTATTGGCAAGGCATAAGGTAAATCCGGACTGGCTCTCTGGGCCAGGGGAGTCCTCTTTTATGGGATTCCCCTGGCTTGTAATCACACAATTCCATTGGCTGGCAAGACCCTGTTGCTAGTTAGCCAACCAGCAACGGGCATGAAA
>NW_015388293.1:375878-377219 GCF_001527695.2 Protobothrops mucrosquamatus
CCTTGTTGATGGTTCCTTTGTAATCGGCACACACCCGCAAGGATCCATCTGGCTTAAGGGGGAGGACGATGGGCGTTTCCCACTTGGCGTGGTCCACCGGCTCGATGACCCCTTGGGCTAGCAGTTTGTCTAGCTGTTCGTCCACTTTGTGTCGTAGGGTGAAAGGGACACGGCGGGGCTTCAATCGGATCGGGGCAACCCTGGGATCTAGGTTCAGCGAAATGGGTTTCCCCCGGTATTTCCCCAGTGAGCCGTCGAACACGTCCGGGAACTCCTCCAACAGCTGCTCGAACTCGTCCTTGTGGATTCTGTGTAGGCCGGTGAATCCCAGGCCCAGGGGTTTGAGCCACTCGACGCCGAGCAAGGTGGGTCGATGGCCCTCCACCATGGTTAGCGGTTGGCGAGCTTTGTGTCCCCGGAACGAGACGTCCACCCGTGCTCGACCTAGCACGCGAAACTCGTGGCCGTTGAAGTCTACGAGCCGTCCCGTTGGTTTCTCCAGGGCGGTGTGGGACAGCTCCGGCAGCAGTCCTTTGAGCTTGTCCCACGACATGATGGAACAGATGGATCCCGTACCCACCTCCATCTTACATGGTCGCCTCCCGATCATGACTGTTGCGAAAAACTTTTCCGCGCCAGTCGAGTTGGTGTGGCTGACAACCATGTGGTGCACCTTGCGCTCGTCCTGGTCGTCGTAGCCCCTTCTCTGGTCGCGCTTCCCTTCGGGTCGGGCTGACCCCTTCCATCTGTTCTCACGCGGTCTATGGGGCGGCGAGCGGCGTGGCGGTGAGCGGCGCGGTGATCGTTGTGGTGGAGACGTGTGCCTCCGTGGGGGCGAACACTGTTTCCTGGAACTCGGGTGCAAGGCTCGGCATGCTTTTGCGATGTGTCCTCGCCTCAGGCAGCGGCTGCACGTGGTGTCTAGGAACCGGCAGTTTGCTCGTGTGTGGTTCCCCAGACACCCTGGACACTCGAGGTCGTCCCGCTCGTCTCGCCATGCTCGCTGCTTCCGGCTGGTAGCGGTGCGATGGACGGTCTCTTCCTCGCTGGCCTCGTCCGATTCAGTGGCCTCCGGATCGGGGGTTGGCTCGCGATGGGTGCGATGGATGTCACCCCGTCTCATCTCGGTGGCCGTGGATTCGGACTCTTCTGTGGCGAGGGCCTCGTCTAGTGCTTCGCTGAGGGTGAGACTTCGCCGCACGATGAGTCGCTTCTTCACGTGCTCGTCCCTCATACCCATGATGAGTCGGTCCCGCAGCATATTTTCCAGGGCGACGAACTCGCATCGGGCTGCGATCGATCGGAGCTCTCCGAGGTACTTCCTGATGGGTTCGCCCGCCC
>NW_015388293.1:377950-383889 GCF_001527695.2 Protobothrops mucrosquamatus
CCTGTTGCTAGTTAGCCAACCAGCAACGGGCATGAAACTGTATGCAGATGGAGAAGGGCAATCACCCTTAATGGGCGATCAATGGTGAAGGGCAATCACCCTTAATGGGCGATCAATGGTGAAGGGCAATCACCCTTAATGGGTGATCAGGATATGCATAGGGGATTAAGGGGGGGGAATACAAAGAACACAACACTCTCTCTCTCTCTCTCTCTCTCTCTCTCTCTCTCTCTCTCTCTCTCTCTCTCTCTCTCTCTCTCTGTGTGTGTGTGTGTGTGTGTGTGCGTGCGTGTGTGTAAGAGAACAAGAGAGGGAGGAAAACTGAATGTTTATGACAGTCTATTCACACATTCTTTAAATAATGAAAGTGGTCTTTACAAAAGGATCTTTCATTATCTCTCATTTGGCATCCACTACTTTTCTTCTTTCAGTATCTGGAACTAATAAGGAAACCACAAAAATAGTTACTCCTCAGCATTCTTCCCTTGCCTTTCCCAACTGACTTCCCATCCACCAGAATTTTCTTCCATTCCCATTAATTGGTCCTTAGAGAGTCTCCCTCTCCTACCTTTGCTGTGACAGTCAGTGAACATTTCTTCACCATCCTGAGTCAGAGGCCCTGTGATAGCTCACAAGTCATAGATTGAACTGGAGCTGTTCTACTCCCTTCCATAATGTTTAATGCATAAGGCTTTTAAAATGGCACCATTAAGGGGATCGCACATACTTTATTTTGAAAGGATAATGGATTCCTTCGGTTATCGTGTGACTGTGTTTATTAAAAAATATGAAATAGATTTTTGTATGTCTTACACACACACACACACACACACACACACACACACACACACACACACACAGGCTCAAACCTAATGGGAAATCCTAACAGGCAGTTGTCTGTCATATGACTTTTTGGTATCTGAAAGCTGAAAGGTGAGAAAGCTCTAAAGGAGAACTTCTCTCCACCTCTATCTCCCAAGATAATGCATTGACTTGAAAGGAATGCTACCTTCCCTCTTCCAAATAATTTACCTTTAAAATAGGAGAAACATTTTAGTTTCTCCGAGAATGTGAAAATGGAGAGAGAGATAAGGCTTTCCCCCTCCTCTCCTGTCTGATTGTCCTTTTGGCAAGCAGGATTGTCTAAAATTCAAGGTCATCTTCTTTCCAGGTAAATACATTTTTTAGTAGATGCTTACAATTTAGGGCATTAAATTAATTCTTAGGGTAAGATTATTTTCATCTTTATTGGAAGCCACTACATTTTTATAGTTCAACTTGTCCAAATTTATTGAAGCTTTATTGAAAGAAAATCTGGTTTTAGAACTAACTAATTATAGATATTGCCATCCTACATCCATTTATTATCCATTCTATTTTTTTAGCTTAATCACTCTAATAAGAATTATGATTTGTAGAGGTTTCATGGAAATTTCCTACCCGTGAGCTATAAAAACTTTCTTAACTATGGAAGAGCAATATATTATTGTTTAAGGATTTGAATTTTGGTTGTTTGCTACAGCAAATTGATGATGCTGAAATCCATCTTTTCTTTCATCTGAATCCCCAAATTTGTGTTTGCTTTGATATTCAACAACATTTCAGAACTGGATACTGGTAAGCCAATTAAACCTGAACGAAGTCAAGACTGGATCTGTAAGTGCAATAAAACAGAAGTATGAATAATATATCTAAATTCTCATTAGAGATCCAATTTGGTGCAGTGGTTAAGATACCAGGTTAGAAGCCAGCTGACCAACTTTGGTCCAGTCACTCTCTCTCTCTCTCAGTCCTGGGAATCATGCAAGGGCAAACCACTTTGGTAAACCTTGCCAAGAAAAGTGCAAGGACTTGCAGCTATAGGTCAAGGCTGACTCGAAGGCCAAAATATATAAATTCTTATTGCTGTCTCAAAATCTTAATTAAGCAACAAACATATCAAATTAAGTAATTGATTAATGACATATATGTAGTTGTATAAACGGTTGATAATAAATAATAGAAAGCAAAGATAATCAAAATAAACTACTATTGTATACTCAATAGTTGATGATATAACCACTTCTATCATATAAAAAGCAAAGTAAGTACTTGTTTAATAATGCCTGTCAAATCAAGGTAGGGTGATAAACAAATAGACTTGTACCCCATTTCTGATGTCATCTCCCTCTATCATAGTTTAATCATTTGCACTAAGCACATGATATATATCTCAAGTTTAATTAGAACACAACAAATGCACTTTGAATTTAAGATGATCTATCTCTAAAAAAGAATATTAGAAATTTTCTATTTATAAAATTAAAAAATCAGACAATTAGAAGGAATTTTTTTTAAAAAAAACCTGTCTGTATTACTGTGACATCTCATTTAAAAATACACTATTTGGAGACAAAAAAAACACCCAGCTAAGCCAAGTCCAAGGCTAATTTTGCTTGAACTTGGGAGTGAGTTCCATGTTGCCTTGGCAACATTTAAGAGCATGCCAAAAACATATCCCTTCCATTACTATTGAGGATTATATATTTCTCCAAGAATAAAAACAATGAATGCTATCAGTAGCCATTTATCATTAATATCTCCAGAAATCTCCCTCAAGGTTTTTTGTCCTTGCCTCCCATTATTCCCTCTGGCTTCCTTGTTCTTTGATGGTGTTATTTTTAATGCTTCAATTTTTTTTAAGATTTACCCTTAATCAGGATCTGTTCAGTGAATGTGAAGTCAGCAAGACTCTGGAAGAAAAGAAGAAGGAAGGCCATCAGCTTTCCAGATGCCTTGTTCTTGTTATCAACAATGGAAGAGTCCCTAAAGGAAGGGAAAGAAGGCACAGCAAAGACCAGAATCAGAATCTTGTTCAGCTGAAATTTCCCCTCCTGACCATAGGGTGTTCTCTAACTGTTTTCCTTCCCACAGTGTGTGTATTACAAATGTTTTTTTCCTACTTTACCCATTCCAAACTATTCAACATTGGGCACTATCTAACAAAATGAAATTCAATGGTGAAAAAAATAAGGTTCTACATTTAGGCAAGAAAAACCAAATGCACAGGTATAGTATAGGTCAATAGTAGCAACTGTGAGAGGGATCTCGGAGTCCTAGTGGACAATCACTTAAATATGAGCCAGCAGTGTGCTACAGCTGCCAGAAAAGCCAACACAGTGCTAGGCTGCATTAACAGAGGGATAGAATCAAGATCACGTGAAGTGTTAATACCACTTTACAATGCCTTGGTAAGGCCACACTTGGAATACTGCATCCAGTTTTGGTTCACCATGAAGTAAAAAGGATGTTGAGACTCTAGAAAGAGTACAGAGAAGAGCAACAAAGATGATCAGGGGACTGGAGGCTAAAACATATGAGGAATGGTTGCTGGAATTGGGTATGTCTAGTTTAACGAAGAGAAGGATGAGGGGGGACATGATAGCAGTGTTCCAATATCTCAGGGGCTGCCACAAAGAAGAGGGAGTCAAGCTATTCTCCAAAGCTCCTGAAGGCAGGACAAGAAGCAATGGATGGAAACTAACCAAAGAGAGAAGCAACCTGGAACTAAGGATAAATTTCCTGACAGTTAGAACAATTAATCAGTGGAACAACCTGCCTCCAGAAGCTGTGAATGCTCCAACACCGGAAGTTTTGAAGAAGAGACTGGACAGCCATTTGTCTGAAATGGTATAGGGTTTCTTGCCTGACCAGGGGGTTGGACTAGATGACCTCCAAGGTCCCTTCCAACATGATGATAATGATGATTATCTAGCATGCAGAGTAATGTTGTCATAACAAGACTTTGAAGGATGGAGGTTACATTAGAACACTGTTTTATTTCTATTGTACACAATTGAGATAACTTTGTCATGAATTTTGGTATCCCCCCCCCCCAACACCGTATTATGTAGCTTTGGAAGCTACATTCATTTAAGAGTTCATGGCTGAGACAACACATCACATCTGCAATCTGGAATCATCTACAGTGTATAGAGCACCCAAACTACCTGAGAAACCATGATAGTTTCATTTGATTGATGCTGGCTGTGAAAGCCTACATCAATATAAATATGGGATGACACTACATGCTATAACACTACATTATTCTCTGTTATGAAGTGATTGGAAGACATATACAGCAGCTTTTCTCTGCCAATAGTTTGGACATCAGCTTCCATCAACCCCAACCAGATAGGTTGATGGGAGTTGTAGACCAAACTGCTTGGAGGACTAAGGTATGTACAGTGCTCGAACAGCTCCCTTAATAGTATGAGTTTCTCCTGTGTGGAACCTTTTCATATAGCAACACCAAATGTGATAGTGGAATGCAGCTGAAAGCATGTTAGCAATGTTTCCACTTCATTGTGAATAGAGCATTTAGTGTGGAGTTCCTTTTTTCTAATGTATACCCATCAACAAAGACTTATTTGTATTTATTGGGTAAGATGTAAGGGCACAGTGATGTACAGCTTGGTGTTTTAGTTGAAGATCAAAACTAAGGCTGTCTATTATTTCCAGTGGGAGAATATGAATAGGGCCCCTCTTTCAATATATAATAATAATAATATAATCCCATTACAGGGACAGCAGTGAGCCCTAAGCAAGCATAGACATTTTCCTGTGCTTCAGTCCACTTCTTTCTGAAAATCCCTGCTTCTCTTCTATCCATTTCTGGCCTTCGGACTAGTAGTGTGTCACTAGCATAAAATTCAAGTAGGATCTATTGTGTATGTGTGTGTCTGTGTCTGTGTCTCTGTGTGTGCATGCATGTATGTGCATGTCTGTGTGTCTGTGGGTGGGGTATGGGATAGTATTTTAGTTGTTCTGGTCACTTTAGAGCAATTCTTTCACTGATTCTATCTCTTCAGAAATGAATCCCTCCATATGTTTTCCAAAAGTCAGTTTATTACCTTATGAGTCCTCTTAATCCTTAAAATAAAATCATAACAATGAGTCTGATGTTTGAATAATTTATAATGAAGTAAACTTATACATAAAGAGCTGTGTTTTAAAAAGATACATCTGCCAAGCATTCATACATATAATATCTGATTCTGTCTGATCCTGCAAAATTCAGATTAAATGAGGAGGAAATCCATAGTCTCATAAAGACTTTCTGTTATCTGTCTTCGGTAATACTCTTTGGTACTGTATACATACACTAGTAGACACTTCTCTGTTACTCATGTTGTAGCAGCTCTCCCTTAATCCCAGTTCCCAAAAAAACTTTAAAAAAACCTGTCAGATTGTAAATGTCATTTGTTACTGTTCAGAATTCTCTTACAGATGGTGTTCCACAGTGGCTCAGTCATTCACAGATCACGGTCCCCATTTGGCTCCACACAGAAGTGTGAATATTTCAGTGTGGTGATGTGCAATCATTTTCACCTTTGTTTCAGAGTATCTTCATGCTGGGAGAGGTGTCTTTAAAAATATCACAGCAAGATGAACAGTGGCTTTTATTTCCCACATATTAAAATCAGACACATGCATGTTCACATAGGCCCCAAGACAGTCTATGCATTTACCTGTAGTTTTATTTGGAATCTTTAGAACTAGTCCAGCTTTGAACATGATTCTATTTAGAATTAAGCAGAATTTAGACATTGTTTTGTAGTTCAAACAAACAAATTTAGTGTTTTATATCTAATCATTTAGTATTGTACAGTATTCATTTATCAGAATGAAGACTAATGAAAGGATACTTTTATCAGATAAACAGGATATTTGATTTGTGACACATATTATTTATTCTGTGGTGGTTTCACCTATTTATTCTTATGTTAATTATGTTATTCATTTCCTCACAGACTGGTTTTACATGCATGCACGAGCATACATACACACGAGCATACATACACACGTATCACGGAATTGTTATATTGTCAATATTGCCAGGTCAGTATGTGGATTGATTCCACTGAAAAATTGGCTTCTGAAAGGAAGATGATCTAAAT
>NW_015388293.1:385181-388152 GCF_001527695.2 Protobothrops mucrosquamatus
TGATCTAAATACTCTGGACAGTCAATGCAAGCTGAAACACCATAGAGCTGGTTGCATATAATAAGCTGCAAATAAAAATATTTATATTCAGGGAAAGATGCACATAAAATTCATTTATTAAGAAATGTTATAGGCATATTCACTGAAGATTATCTTACTTAAAAAAAACCCAAAAGAATGATGTAGAAAAAAATGATAGAGTGGCTTGGTGATTCAGTGCATGCAAACTGAAAAGAAGCAGATGTAGATTGAGCTGTACATTCATATGAAGATTGTACAGCTCTGAAATGCTCATAGGACACAATTATAATACAAGCTTTAGCTTGTCTTTTAAAGTTTTTTGCTTCTCCCAAGAACATTTCAATCTGAGGATACTTTGAATTCTTAATTTTCACAATATTAAAAAGCGCAGGTCCCCTTTAAAGAAACAAGGGTATTTATATAAAGTTATTATGCACATTTTCATTTCTTATGCTGAAAGTGGAATTTTAGACCATTTAAAATATTTCTCACTCATAATTGGCTGACCTTGTACTTTATTTTACATTTGTCTTTATCCAAATTTCAAGGCAACACCTAGCCTTATAAATTCTTTACAAAGTGACACTGCATTCTTCATTCATTCTTAATAAACAAAATGTGCTCTCTCCCCCACCCCTAAACACTTCACTTTTAAAACTTTACAAGCTGTTAAATTTCACATCCCTTCTGCTCCATTTCCCTACCAAACTTCTAGCACATGCCATGTAAATTGTTAAGTCAAGCACCTGGCATGCAAACAACCTTGTTAAAGTTGGAAACGAAATGCAAAGACAAAGGAGTAGCAGAATATATACCTAGATATTTAACTCATGATGAGTAACTTTCTCGGAACTATGAATGGAGTTTCATGGTGTTGTTTAGAACAGATCATATCCTCATGGGAAATCTGATCATCATCGCCATCATCATCTCATTATTTTAACACTTGGCAACGTAGGCAATTAGAAGCCCTATAGATACAGTATATGATTTCAGAATCCCTTCCTAGAGTTTTTACTTAATTTTGTTTGGAACAATGTATAAAAAGCTTCTAGCCCTTAGAGCCATGATCTGAACTTTTGTGAATCACGTAAATTATGCACTTGCATCTTGATATATGGCAGAGTTATGTACATCACACTACTTTGTGTCTCATCGTTTGCCCCCTCCCTCCCCAGATGAGGGAGCACTCTGCTACCCCAGCCTTACCCTTTGGTTAGGAGCTTCTAGGCCAATGGTGGCGAACCTATGGCATGGGTGCCAGAGGCGGCACTCAAAGCCCTCTCTGTGGGCAAATGTGCCATTGCCCCAACCTCGCCTCCCCCATGACCCCCTCCTCACCAGCAGCCCCCCTGGAGGAGTAGCCCCTGAGCGTGGCCCACGCGGAGCAGCGTAGCCAAGGACATGGCATCCAGGCAGTGTAGACAAGACTCTGCCCTCATGCCCCATCGCGCACAGTTGATGCTGCAGGACGCAGGCAGAGGGTGTGGCCACCATGGCACTGCTGGGCTGCCTGGGTGATCTGTGGTGGGCCCTGGAGGCAGTGAGTGGCCCTGTGGGCAGGGGGGTGGGGGATGGTGTGGGGGCAGAGTGGGGGCACGGCAAGGGGTGGAGCGGGGACGGGGCCAGTTTTTGGGCACTCGGTCTCTAAAAGGTTCACCATCACTGTTCTAGGCCCAAAAGTATAATGGGCTGTGAGATTAACGTTGGGAGACTGGAGGAAGAGCCGGATGGGATAAAAGCATCTCAGAATTCACCTTCTCTGGACCATAAAGCCAAGGGAGGAAAAGTGCTTTCAGATTTGCAAGAACGGTTACTCCTGTAACCTTACAGTAAAGGTAGTTGTTAGTAGTCATAATTTTCTGTCTGGAGAATCATCGAAGGGCTGACAAAAGTGCCATGATCTGGAAAGTGCATCAACCTTTTCCCAATAATCCTGTTGGAATAGCAACCTTTTTTTTTGCAATGACTGGAAGGCCTTGATTATAAATGATGCTGCTTAGCACTCTGAAGGGAATGACTATGAATATAGTTGCAGGGTTCTGTGGGATGCCTTGTGGTTCTCAGGGTAGGCAAGATTTTCCTGCATCGAGGCCAGACTTTTCTGCCAGCCATCCCACAGCCCCCCTCAGTGCTGGTGTGTATCCCTGGATGGATGCCATACATGGGCTGAAGCTTTAAAAAATTAATTTTTAGAGGGAATATATTGGCTTGCTGCCCAGGAGACTACAGAGAACTTACCACCAACCTCATTTTTTGCTGTTGTTATGGGATTCTAGTCTTCAAATTTGCTATTGTGGGCTATTCCAGGGTTTATTTTATCCCATTCAAAGAAATTTACAGGATGGTGGTCCAAATATTTTTTTTCTTCATTTATTATCCTTTTTTTTTACTATTTCTTCCTTCTTTTTTCTGTCTACAAACAAAAAATCTAGATGGAGAAATTGAACACTGTACTTTGATTGTAAAACCTTATATATGGATGCACTCTGAGTGCTGTATTCAAATAAAGTGTGTGAGCATCTAGGGAGTTGCAGTATGATGGAGTCACTAGCAGATCTAATTAGTCCCAACCAGCAAAACACAAATATTTCTTCAGAATATATGTGGGGAACTGAAGTAGATACTCTAAAGAAGTAAAATCAAAGGAAGAATCACAGTTTATCCTGTGGTGCCTTTCCTTCTGTAAAAAAAACCTAGGAAAGATCTTGATTTATTCTTTTATAAGTTTATTAATGCATGCATCCATGCAAGATGGAATGCAGCACCTAGAATCTGTGAAATGTTTAATTGTGCACTAATTAATTATATTCCATTCTTGTTTTCTTCTAATAATTTATTCTTTCTTAACAGTGATTATAATCTGCCTCAATCCTGAAGGATTTGGGAATACAACAGGGAAGCAAACAAAACCTTCCATAACAAAAGAGCCTCAATTAAAAAAAAAAAA
>NW_015388293.1:389379-411941 GCF_001527695.2 Protobothrops mucrosquamatus
GTCTGTAACTATTTCAATGAGTTTAACACATATGCTATCCTAATCAACCAGCTATCTAATCATTGTATGTTGTATAGTACCAGGTGCAACTTCCTGGTCATCTCAAAAGGCTGTCCCTTGTATAGCACATTGCAGGAGTCCAGTTGAATGGTGATCAGGATGTGTTGTCAGGGGATCCTAGTCCAGGTAAAATTGCAAATGGCAACCAGTTAGGAGTTGAAAGTGCAGGAGATTTCTCATGTCATGAACTATTGCTTTTAAGGGGAGCGCAATCCCAGCTCAAATAACTACTAGAAGCAAAGGCTAGTAGTAACTAGGAACTCCATGTTGAAGGAGCTCTGTGGAACCCCACATTGTAGTTCCCATGGACTCAGGAGCTTCCCTCCCTTTCTTCCCAGACTGGAACCACCCATTTAGGTAGGAAATGAAGTATTCCTCAAGTCTAATAGATTTTTGAGAATAAAACATAAAATAAATCAACACAAAGAATTAGATTCAAATTCATTGCTTTGCTCCATTCTATATTACATTGTTTGGTTTCAAATAATAAACCGTGCTGCTTTCACATTAATAGCCACAACGATTCATATCATGACTAATCACTAATCTCAACCATGTAGTTATGACTAATTTTTATTTCTTAATGCTCAGAGGTGCTTATTTTTATCCTGCAATGCTCAGTCTACACATGGTACTTCATAGCAGCTTTCAAAATCAAAATTCTACAAAGTAGGATCATAACATCAAAATATCGACATTTTAGTTATCATTTGGGAGGTATCTTATAGGTCCCCTACTGTAATTGCAAATTATTCAGAAACTAGACTCAAAAGAAGACTACTTTCCTAATATCCTAGGCTAATATCAAAATTAGTCATTTCAAATAAACCTACCATTCTTGTAGATCAGCTACAGATTATTATTTATTGAAACAAAAGTCAATGCTCACTGTCTGATGGTGCAATTCTATATATGCCTTGTCAGCAATAATTCCAAATCATTGTATTTCCTTCCAATGCAACTTACATCTTGACTCTTTAATTCATAAAATAGGGTGAAATTTGAAACAAGTCTTTTTGACTACTATAGATTGATGTCTTACATAGAATAAATAATTTAGAAGCAATTGATGGACAATAGTTCTGATGAAATTATCCTGTAATTTCTGCCACGTTTGTTATATTTGCATTGTTTTGAAAGAATATAGTTAAGAACATTCTTAGATCAACAAATAATAATTAAAAGGGGCTCCTTAGCTGTTTTTACCTCTTCAGGCCATAGTAAAACAAAATTGATCGCCACTCAAATGTTAAATTCTTAAAATATTAATAAATTGAGTTTAACTTTTCCCTATTTGCCTCTATTAGATATTTAAATTTAACTGAAGCAATACATAATGCTATTTTCCCCAATATAAAATATCAGATTTAGGAATCAAATTCCAAGAGAATGGTTACATTTCTGTCTTCCAGTAAGAACAGAATATACATGTCAACTCAAGAATGACAAATATTTTATTACAAAGAACCTCTAAAGAATATATTGACAAAGAAACAAATATTTTCAAATATATCATAAATATCTAAATTTGATAAGGATTCGTATAAATTGGGAAAGCCCTATGTATTGATTTAAAAATGTCACTTTACTTTTTTTCTGACATAGGCTCCTAATAGGGAATAGGATAATAAATTGTTTAATTACTTTATTAGAAAAGTAACTCTGAACACACTGAGTTTTTTATTTATTTGGTAGGCTTCAGTTAAAAATTTAGTATATTAATTACATCATTATTGAGCTATTAAATTATGCTGCTATATACAGCAGCAATTTGATTTGATAATAATCCACACTTAGACAGAAGGGGCTTTCAAGTTAATTTAAAAACAAAACAAATAACAAAACCCTAAATCTGGAAAGTTGTATTTCATATAGAATAGAACAATATTTTGAAGACCGAAGAGTCTTCCTTTTCTCTCACAGTGCTAACTGTAAAATGATTGTACTTTTCCTTCCTTTTCTTCAGTGCTGTCTCTAAGTGTGGAAGGTTACCAAGCAACTTCTCGTTAGTATCTGGGGTTCTGTGGTATCTATTCTCCAAGACAGAAATGTCACAGCACTATGTGTTAAGGTACACTGAGGTAAATGACTTGCCAGAATCCTTCTCAGTAACTTTTTTAAAAACTTCTTGACATCACAAACTGAAAGAACATGATAACTGGGCATTAAACAAGAAGAAAAAAATGGCTGATAGTCTCATTTTAAGAGATGGATAGCACGGATATTGACAAGCTTTCAAAAACAATACGCTCAGTCCTATTAGCTCTTGAATTAAATCTATTCCTTGTGGTGAATTTTGATTCTAAAAGCTAATCTTTCAAATGAATGGAAATATAAACCAGGGCAATAAATCAGTGTCTTCCAGAGTCCAAAAAGAGTCATTTTTTTTCCACAGGAACTATAGTCTATAGATAATGTATACCAATGGAACGTCCTTGTGTTGTCTTTGTGGAGACTGGGTGTTCCTGTTTTTTTAGCTTGCTATGTTTTTATTTTAGGCATACACATGTACACAACTGCTGTGAGCATTTTTCTGTTATATACAAGTGAATGCTTGACAGATTTTCTTCTTCTTACTCCCAAAACTATTTTGATAGCCCATAAACGTAGTAAATCCTGCATCCGCCTTCATATTTCCAGTAAACTATTCATTAAAAAACTTCAACCAACCCAAGTCTGCAGAGATTCCATCCCAGAAAGTTACTATATCCATCTTTTCACAGTATAAAAACTGTAAAATGTAGGCACTCTGGATTATATACAGCCATAGTTAAGGAGTTAGTGAGCCTCCTTATACTAGCACTCATAAAAAGAAAATAAAACTCACAAAGCATATTGAAAAAAGCAGTAGTGGAATGAAAAAGATCACTTGCTAAGTTGGAGACAAAGTTTTTATTACAGTGGCAAAGGATACATATATTTGCAGGAATCTGGAATGTGATGATCATGGTGGTTGTAGTGGGAAAGAAAAAAGTAATCTATGAGAGACCATTCAGAAACTTACTCTCTAAATCAGTTCCATTAATGGTGTCTTAGGACAGCACTTGAGAAAAAAAAAATTCAGCGCCAACATACTCATTCTAGCATATACTTTTATAGTCTCACATTATAATTTGAATAAGAAAGCCAATTTTGTGTTCTTTTTAAGGGTTAAATGCAATCTTTGCACTAAGAGAAGGTTGTTCATTTCTCCCTTTATACCATTATTTTACTCAAAATGTCATCCCATTAACTTTCCTTCTTCCCTACCTGCCTGTCTGCTAGTTAATACCAGAATACCAAAAAAAGCAGCATCTTTCCCATGATGGTTTTTACTTTCTGGTGTAGCAACAACTGAAAAGCATTCCCAACAGGTGAACAGACCACCCAAACAACCAGGAGACCTGTCAATTCTGTGCTGTTTATCTATTTCCCTATGGTCAGACTTTGGTATAGATGTGACTAAAATTTGGGGAGGCAAGGAGTTTTATGCAGAAGGCCAATGCAACTTGAGTACAGTATAACTTCTGGGGGTGACACCTCTTCCTGATCTAGACCAGAATGATATTCCACTAACTGCTTACAATGCGGGCTGTTGTTGCAGTAATATGGCAGTGGTGGTGGGCAAAATGTGGTCACTGTCACAGAGAAGATGGGAAGGTAAGTTATTATGCATTCTTAATGGTATTTGCCAAGATTCTACTATAATTGCTCAAATTGTCATCAATGTCATCTCAAAAAATAGGCTTTTAACAAAAGACTATGCTATAACTAATTATCTCAGTCAACACCCAATACAGAAATTGATAAAGGGTTTAACTAGGGTGCCATTCAATTGCTATTATAGCTGTAGTGCAGAAAAGCAAGAAATTTTGATAGCTTTTTTTCACCATTACAGATAGTGGTGGGTTGGTCTCACTTAATACAAGTGTGTGGGCATGCAGTATTGTGTGATCCAATTCTTTTTTGCCCTAGTATTTGCTACTTTATAAGTAACACAAATAAAGTGTGACTTATGTACAAATTTGTTAAATTAAATATAGCATGGAATGTTTATTTATGCTTGAAGTTGCATTGGCTCTTAGAACAAAATATGTACTTTTATTTTCACTTATCTACTTCTGCTGAACCTTGAATATAATCTTCTATTGAACACAAATGTCACATAGGGACCAATGGCCATAGGAACCAATGGCCATCATACTAACATTCACTATACATACCTGTATCTATGCTGTGCGTGCATTTATTGACACCAGAAAATGAAAAATTTGTATAACAGTAGCTTCCCAATCAAGAACTGCTTGTCTAAAGCTAATCAAGGAACACAAACAATCTTAAGGTCTCTTCACAACATAAAATCTTTAAAAGTCTACTTCTTTTTTAAACAGTCAAACATAAAAAATACAGATGTAACAGATATTAGTAAAATAAATTTGCATAAATGTGAATGGCTGCAGCTCCTGTTAGATGTATTTTGAGTGTCAAAGCTAGCTTTGTATCTGTGCAGATGGACAAAGAGCTAAGAGTCAAAAGGAAGGGTAGAATCTTTAGTTCATTTTGTAGAAGACTGCAATTTGAGATCTTGTCATAATTTAATTTCCATAGGTGTTTAGTTTCTGTTTCATGCCTTTAACCATTATCCAATTCTTTGAGACTTCATAGACAAGTTCCTGCAGTTTTCTTGGCAAAGTTTTTCATACGTGGTTTGCCATTGGCCCCTTCCTAGGGCTCAGAAATAGTGACTGGCATAAAGGTGGCTTTGTGCCTAAGACCAGACTAAAACTCACAATCTCCTGATTTCTAGCCTGATGCCTTAACCACCAGACTAGGCTGGCTCCCTGCCTTTAACCATTAAATGTGTGTAGATCTCTGCAGCACCACATGGATTTCTATGTGTATTGTCCCATTTTGTTTAATCCGAATAATATTATTTTGTGAAAATAATCCATGACTGAAGTAGCAGTAAGGCTGGCAGATGTGAATTTAGGATAGATAGACAGATAGCAAAACATTAAAATTAAGCAAGTTTAGTTTTTACATTTTCTAACAGATATTTCAATCCTTCTTACTGAAATGGATAAATATATAAATGATGTATTTAGACTGACAGCACCCCATTTATAACCTATAAACTGAAAATTGTTATTTAAATAACCTTTTTGTACACCACGATGTAAAAAAAAATGTTGAGACTCTAGAAAGAGTACAGAGAAGAGCAACAAAGATGATTAGGGAACTGGAGGCTAAAACATATAAGGAACGGTTGCTGGAATTGGGTATGTCTAGTTTAACGAAGAAAAGGACGAGGGGGGACATGATAGCAGTGTTCCAATATCTCAGGGGCTGCCACAAAGAAGAGGGAGTCAAGCTATTTTCCAAAATGCCTGAAGGCAGGACAAGAAGCAATGGGTGGAAACTAACCAAAGAGAGAAGCAACCTAGAACTAAGGAGAAACTTCCTGACAGTTAGAACAATTAACCAGTGGAACAACCTGCCTCCAGAAGTGGTGAACGCGCCAACACTGGAAGTTTTTAAGAAGAAACTGGACAGTCATTTGTCCGAAATGGTATAGGGTTTCCTGCCTGAGAATCTAGGGGGTTGGACTAGATGACCTCCAAGGTCCTTTCCAACTTTATCATTATTATTATTATTACACCATTATCTTTCTGAAATTAGCACAGTCTATAAAAACCCTTTTGTGTTCTCCTCAAAACACAATCCTATGAATGCTTGAGAGTAAGTCCAAATGAAAGCTGTGGAATATTAAGGCTGCATAGTTGTCTTACTGAATTTAATTGAATTGGAATTAGGTCCAACTATCTTGATCAGATTGTTTCTTAAATGCCAGTTGTTTCTTTAATCTGGACTGCTGCTGTCTTCTCCAAAAGAAAAACTCCAAAACACAAAGGCATTTTCTGACTTTCCCTTCCATCTATATCCAGAATGCATAAAAGAAACTGCCCTTTTGGGGAAAGCTTCTAAGTGGCTATACAGTCACAAAGAGGCTCTTTCCAGATCTTTTGCTGAACAACTTTTTTCCTTTTACACAATCAAGGATACATGAGAAGCTGTTTTTAAAAACAGAAACATTTTCTAATTCTACAGTCTCATTCCATAATTAGAGGGGAAAACTTGTTCATGTACATGTGCTGTCTTTAAAGCATTCGTTAAGGATCCTTGCTGAGATTTCTTATAATAGAGGATATTATTTGTGCCTTAGTTATTCATATTATCAAAGACACTAAAGAAGAAAACTTGGGAGAATCTCTACTGAAATGTTTCTTAGAGTTCATTTATGTTGTTTCCCTAAATTTTCTTTGTAAAGCACAATGGAATTTACATAGCAAATTCAACATATTGCACATAAGATATATAAATATATTACTTTTCTTCATTTGCAAACAAATGCTTCATTAAAAATGCAAATTAGCACAAATATATCCATACAAGCACCAAAGACACACCAGTTATAAAGAAGACAAAAGTTAAGATCTTAAACCTTATTTAGGCATAATTCCATTGAAATAAACAAACATCATTTCTGAGCAAACAATATTAGAAGCAAGTTGAAAATAATTTACAGTATTCCACCTGGAAAAAAAATGGCGTTCTATAAAGAACATGTTGCAACTACATGGAAGTTGTATTTCTGGTAACTAATTATTTAATTTCATGATTAAATAATCTTAAACCAAACAAATGAATAAATATACAGTCTAAATGAATAGGCTTCTGCTTTTCACAGAACTGTCGAAAGCAAGCACGTTAAGCAAACAAATATAATAAGACTTCAGTTAAGGACAATTTCTTTATGTGAACATAGGAAAATTTGGAATCATGTGATTTATACTACTAAATGATTAACATTTTACAAATTCTAAAGATGGAACATGAAATGCAACAGAGAAGGACAGAAATGGAAAAAGAAAACAAGTAACAAAAGCTTTACTATTTTACGTTTTCATGAGCCATTGCATTTGATTTTTTTCTTTTCTATTGCTTGATGACAATTGCACATGTTAATAGCATTGAACATTAATCTTATACAAATATCAGTAGCAGTTTTGTAGTTTTCTTTCCTGGTGACTTTCAAATCAAATGTGACAATAGATTTTACTCTTTGTAATTGAGTGGAATTTTCACATGTTATTATGGAGGTGGTTAGTATTTTGGGAAGACATGAAACTTTATTCTGTCTCTTCTTTAATTCTACTTCATCCTAAAATATTATGTTGGAAGGAAGATAGAGAAATGAAGGTGATGATAAGGTAAAACTATTCAATTTTTTAAAAAACCTCACTGTATCCATTGTTAAAAGATCATATTATCCAATTCAGTGGAAGTGAACTTATTGCTAACCCATTAGATTCCCAGGAGATGCCTTACATTAATTGTTTAGCAAAAGCACCCTTAGGCTATAACTAGGGAAGAGCATTAAATGCATAAAAAGAGAAGTTGACAGAGATCCCTGTAGAACAAGCTCCATCTACTAAAATAAAACTTCTCTAAAAGGGTGGGAGGGGGATGCTAGAATCCTGAATGGCTATTCTGGAGTTAGATTCCCCCCCACACACACACACTCTGCAAGTACAAACACAATTAAGCCAAACAAAAGAGGGGGGGGATCAATGATGTGACAATACAGAAGTCTTTTGGAAACAGCCTGAAAATGATAAGTATGGCACAATAAATAAAAATTTAAAAGAAAAGATGCACTAGAGTTGTTTGTGTGGCTGGCAAGGATGGAGCAAGAGGAAAAGTTGGAGGACACAGTAAAACGAACCCTAGGGATTAGGGAAAAGGACCAGAAGAGAGTGTTCAGGGAGAAGAGACCATGAAACATTTCCAGCTGTAGAAATACATTCTTTAGAAATCTTCTGTTGAGAATCTTTTGCTGAAAATCTTCTGTTGTGATCAAATGTAACATTTGCAACTAAAAAGTTATGAATTTAAGGTAATTTCCCATTTGTCATTTTTGTCATTACTTGTACTATAACTCTGAGCACTGTTTTGAATGGCTATTTTAACATTTTGTCTATTTCTATAGATATTGTTCAGTGTATTTTAAAGATAATTTTGCTATGAAAAATATTGTGACGATTAGTATTAGAAGAAAGCATGTGTCAGAATTTAAATTTTTAAGGGTTGGGTTTTGTTTTTTTTCTGGCCAGTATTGCTGCTAATATACCACTAGAGGGACCACTGGTTAAACAAGAGGCAAAAATGGAGCTTTTCATTCTAGTTTTTAAAAATGTGGTTTCCATGGAAAAAAAATCTATTTTCATCAAATAGTCTCATCATAATTATAGTGTGGTTTTACTGCTGTTTGTTACCATAGTAAAGTTTGTAGTAATGTTGCTACTCTGAGGCTATAGAAGGAAGGAAGGAAGGAAGGAAGGAAGGAAGGAAGGAAGGAAGGAAGGAAGGAAGAAAGAAAGAAAGAAACAAAGAAAGAAAGAAAGAAAGAAAGAAAGAAAGAAAGAAAGAAAGAAAGAAAGAAAGAAAGAAAGGCTTTGATTATATAAAAATATACAAAGGAAATAAGTATTCATATATACATTTAAAATATGGCCACATATTTTTACATTCATATTATCTGATAGTTATCCTGAAATATTGCAGCTTTTCACATTTTTAACATCTGTTTTAATGTTATGCACCAGTTATGTTTATCTTAAGCACAACTGTTAACTGTAAAAGTAAGTTGTTATTATTAATAACAAATTTTATTCTAAAGGTTCTCATAGAACATGCTCATTTTTGCTACACAGGTCTAGGTTGCTCCATATACATAATACCGGGAAATCAACTGATGTTAAAATGTGGTTTAGCCATCTCATTCAACAATTAAACAATTATACCTATATAATTTTGCATATTACAAAAGCCTCAGCAATAATATATGTGCTTTTGTTGACACGTTTAAAGGAATGTGATATCTTAAAACATTAGAAACTTTTAAATAACTAAATTCATTAATGGAAGAAAATCCACATGTAATATATTCTTCTCCTCCTGTCCTCTTAAAATAATACATCATCATAAATATTTCATTACAAAATAAACTGTGCCTGTGATTCACAATCCCACTGATTACCTGTTGCTTTACTTGATGGAAGATTATTTAGAACCATGGTGGTGAACCTATGGCACGCGTGCCACAAGTGGCACGCAGAGCCCTCTCTGTGGGCACGCGCACCATTGCCCCAGTCCTAGGCCTTCAACTGGGTTTTATAAAACCTTTTCTCTTGAGGCCTCCACCACTGTGTGCAAAAAAAGGTTCAATCAATCAATCAATCAATTTCAACGTCTCGTGGGAAACAAAAAGATCTCGCAAACTTTGAATTAATTGATTGAACCTTTTAGTCCCACCCAGTCTGCTGTTACCACTGCAGCCCCGCCCACCCAATGGGCCATGCCCACCCAATAGGCCACACCCACCCAATGGGCCATGCCCACCTGGCACCCGACAATACATAAGTGGGTTTTGGGTTGCAGTTTGGGCACTCGGTCTCTAAAAGGTTCGCCATCAGTGATTTACAAATCCTCCTAGTTATTCAGAAGGTTACCTAGCAGTACCCAGCCAGTGCAAATTCCATTGGAAACACTTCAAAGTATTTGAATCACTTAAATATGCTGCCATCAGCTTTCCTATAGGATTGAGAGAATATCACAAAGGCATCTGAAACTCTGAACCTATGTAAGGTTGCATTCTACTGACTAGAAGGACAGAACATGTGAGAAATAAACTAAAGATGCAAGAATAGCCCTGCTGATCAGGCCAAAGATTCAGCTAGTTCAACACTGGTGCAGCGTGGTGGCCTAATGGTGAAGATACTTGCTGCCACTTGGAAGGCTGAGAGTTTAATTCTAGATAGTGGCAGATGTTTCCCTCTCAAAAAAAATCTGCTGTGAACTCCACATAAGCATCAGGAAGGGCATCTGGCCAGTAAATGCTCAGCGCCCATTCAGTCGCCCTGATTCTCCCTTGAATTAAGGGACTACAGGGTTTTTAAAAGAAGAAAAAAACCACTGCATGTTATAGAAATGGCCAAATGGATTTTTATTTTATTTTTTGAAGCAGCCATGCCAGGCATGAGGGTGATAATCTTTTCCAATCATTAACTCTCTAACACTTGTTATTTAGGGAATCCTGCCTCAGATTCTAGAACCGATACAGTTTACTGTTTATGATGATGGCTCAGTAGATTGCTTTTATATGTATGCCAATCAGAAGATTGTATGTTACCTTTTGGTGCTCCAATGACTATATTGATATAGATAAAGATAAAGCCCTTATGTCATTTATATCAAAAATGATGTTGAATACAGACTTAGCAAAACATAGAACAGTACAATTAATTCAGTGAGATTTAAGTTATTTATAACTTATTTAACCCTGGGTTTTAATGGATTGTTCCATCTATGTCTGTGTATCCAACTCAGCAATGTTACCAAATTCAGCAGTAATGCATTTTATTAGGAACAATCAGATCTCAATGTTAGGAGGAAGTTTTGAAATTCACCATGCCTGGTCATTTGGTAAGATATAGCATCAAAAACATGGGGAAAGGAAAGGTGGAAAAGGAAAAAAAATGACCTGCTGATGAGTAGGATGGAAAAGCCTGACAATCCACAACTTCTAAGAATCTTATAGACAACAGGAAGCATTAGCTAGATGTAGTTAGCATACAGATAACTGAAGGCTGTAGCAGTAGCATCTAAGATGGACATAGATACTTCTATTGTTCCCTTGAAAATAAACAAGCAGACTTTCAGTTTTGCTTAGAAACACATAGTTCACTTATAAGGTACAAAGAAGACATAAAGAAAAGTATGGTAATTTGTACACTAGCAGTTAATTAACACAGTGGTAAGATAATTACTAGCTTTGCTAAGATAAAGATGAGGTTTTCTTTCTTTCTGTTCTCTGCTTCAACAGGCACCAAATACTTTCAGAGGATGCAACTTGGAAAAACAACTGACTGAAAAGTCATCAGAGCAAATATCTAACCAGAGGAGCACAACCTTAGCTCTCAACAACCAAGCAGCCCCAGAAAGTCTTAGTCATAAATCCTCAAGTCAACAAATATTCTAACAAATTGTGAAGAAGGGAAGTTATTAAATACATGAGAAACAACCTTATTTATTATATTAAATTGATTTCCCTTTTGATTCATGGGACTGCATTCCATTTTTGTCCTGGCCCTGCTTACCTAATGTCCTGGTTCAATCTATGTTGCTTCTCCTCTGTCTTGATCCTATATTGATTAGGTAGGGCTCCCTATGCAAGGCAGGAACACTTTTATCCTGTATTACTAGTGAGCTTAACAATTACCACCATTTCCATGAAGGGTCTAGAGGTCACATAGTAGTCCTTGCATTACAACTGAAAAGCCAGATTCCCACCATTGTCTGCACAGTAATTAGTTCTTTCCCCCTTATTCAATCATGTCCAAATCTCAGAGACTACCTGAACAAGTTCCTACAGTTTTCTTGGCAATTTTTTTTCAGAAGTAGTTTGTCATTGTCCCCTTGCTAGGGTTGAGAGAGTGTGACTGGCCCAAGATCACACAGCTGGTTTTCTGCCTAAAGTGGCACCTTAACTACCACACCAAACTGGCTCTTGTAACTTCTGTACTACGTGCCAAGACACTACATGGACATGTCTACTAAGTCACTGGGCACTGAACTTGATTGAAGGGAGAATTCACATTCCATGCTAATTTAAGTGAAATTGATACAAATTTTGCTCCTTATAAATTCCAATTTTTATTTTTTAAATGTCTGTGATTTTTATATGAAAATAATGTCTTTTTCAGGCATTGCATTATCAAAAGACCTGTTAGTATTATTTTGTATTATTTCAAGAAGAATTCTTGAGCAGCATGGTGGTCTAGTAGTGAAGACGCTTGCATCCCACTCGGAAGGTTGAGATTTATTCTAGGTAGCTACAGATGTTTCTCTCCTAGGGCGCAAAGGAAAAATATCTGCTGCGAACTCCGTGTATCATCAAGAAGGGGCATCCAGCCAGTAAATGCTCAGCTCCATGCAGTTGTCGCAACTCTACGCCGAATTAAGGGATTATAGGGCCCTAAAAAAGGGAGTTTCTAGTTAGAAGAATTCTATATGAAGAGCTCATTCAGAAGCAGATTTGTCCTGGAAACTGTGGGATTTGATAAAACTAGTTTTATGATCCTCAGATGATTCATAAACATAAAGAATCATGGATCCTGCTTTATCAGAGCTGAACTCATAGAAAGATGAGTTGAATTTTCATTTAATTTCACTCATATGAACATGCATAATTCTTCAATAAGCACAAAGATCTCAAAATGAGCAATCACAGAGATGGAAAGCTTGACTTAAATGAAAAACTCACATGATCAAATTTTGCTATCTTGAGTTATGTTTCAAAGAAATCTCAGTTTATAGAGATGTAGATGCATTTTTTTGGAATAAGCTACTGAGAGATAAATTATACTGGAACCTATTGCCCCTTAAAAAGTATATTTAATTTCAAAACACATGCTCCAAATGTATGAGTTTTCTTTTCTGGAAAGAAAACTTTGGTTACTTCAATATGCTCTATTTAACTCATGGAAATGTCTGTGAAAATATTTTATTCTCTCTCACACACCAGGTTTCTTCCTGGCCCATAATAACTGATTACGGACATGGTCAGCACATCCTCTACAGGAAGGGGAGAATATGGCTTTAGGAGACAGATCTTACTGTTCTTTAGAAGAGCTCTCACGACTAAGAACTGCCCTACCCTCCATTATATGCACCTAAGAGTCTATCACTGAGGAGTAAAGGCAGCTTTCAGGCAGATTTTACACAGGTCATTGAACAGCCATATTTCAGCTGCTACAGCCCTAGGACAGATACAAGCCAATCCAGGCTTTTTTGCACCAAAAGCCTGTGTTCTGTTACTAAGCCCCCAGGGTTGTCATCTAGCCTGAACCCCAAAGGACATACAGTCAAGACACAAAATGGGATTCATACCAAATCACATCATACCCGCCAATAAGCTATCCTCAATCTGAGATACCTCCAGGGCTTAACTATCTTTGAAAATGTTCTCTGTAACTATCTTGGGAAAACAATCATCATGCTGCACCACATCAGTTTAGTTTCATACATGTAGTGCAGATATGTTTGCCTGTAAAATCCTCTCCCCAAAAGGTCGGTGAGGAACATCTATACAAATACTGAAAAGAAAGGTGCTTCTTCCCATATCTCGCTTTTTTAAATACCAGTTTAACTGAAAGACCCATATGAGGATCCATTACTTTTTCTTTCTTTTTTTTAAATAATATTTTTATTAATTTTCTAATTTTACATTTAGGTATTTAAGAAGCAACGTGGTGGCTGGGTTCATCAATAGTTCAGTAACATACAAAAATCTTTAGTACAAATCTCAAACTACAACCCCAAATATTTCCTCTCTTTTTCCCTTAATATCTACTATCTCATATTTAAGCTAAGTTCTTATTATATCAACTAAATAAAAACATCATTATTACATTTATCAATAAATTTGTAGCTTATACATATCTTAATTACTTTTACTTTTTCTAAAGTCTGCCTCAGTTCATTGAATTATTTTATCTTTTAAAACAATCCACAGGCCCAACAGCATGTGAAGAAGCTGAGGCCTGGTGGTTGCTGCTTTGTGACATGGCTTCCCCTGTTTCCCATAACTGCAAGCAAGAACTGCCAAGATTTCAGGATCCTCTTCATGCTATCACTTCACAGGCTGGAAGGTGACAGCTTCACCAGGGAATAATGCAGTCCAACATAATTGAATGTGGCCTGCAGCAAAGCAGCAGCCTGGAGCCACTTGTGATTGTAGCTGTCATCAGGTGGAGCCTACTGCAAGAAGACGTGTTCCACTGGAATGCCAGCCTGCCACGAAACTCTATATATTGATAGCTTATTTACTCCTCACCAGCCCATAACAGTTTGTAGTAAAGAATTGTCAGTCATGTCATCACTATTATATGAGTGTGGGTATTCCAAAACACCAGACACTACAGTACAGTTTCAGGACCAAAAGAGCACTTTTAATGCTGTTTTCCATGTATTCCATGCTTACCTGCCCAATTCTTGCCTCCCCCTCCACTGGAAGTATACTGAATGCATACTTTTTACTACCACATGGTAATGCGCAAAAATAATTAGACATGAAAAAGGACATTCAGGAGAAGAACAAAAATAAACCTCCCTGATTTCTCCCTAGTCATAAAGAATATCAGCTTCTTTACAACTTCATATAAAAGACCAATCAATTTGAGCAGTTCATTTCTTCCAATTGACATTTCCTTACTAGAGAATTGTTTTCACTTATTCATTTGCCGTAGATTCCATTGAACCAGTATAAGAAAATAAATGTTTTTGTTCAAGAGAAGATTGTGTTTCCTGAAGAAAACATAACATGCTCTTGACCATTCAGATTACCTGTAGGACTGTAGCAACATTCTTATATTGATGAGCATTTGGCCTCACATAACCTGATGTGAGGATAAAGGTTCTTCTAAAACTGAATTTGGAGGCCCAAAGGATATACAATTTGGATGCCACCCATAGTTAGATAGGGGACTGTAAACACTTAAATTGGAAGAAAATGAAAATAATCTTATTTGCAAAGAATATTCACAAAATGATTGTTCTGTGATAACACAGCAAACTGATGCAAATTGCATTTCCCATGATTAAAAACTAAAACCAATGTTCCTACTCAATATAGAAGACACTGTTGATTGTAATTAATTCAACTCTTTTACTTTGGAAACTATCTTTGAGATTCCTTTGTTCAAGATTATTCTTCAACATTTTCCTGCTTGTTTTGAATTATGTGATTTCTTTATGTTAAATGTATATCTATTTCTTCTTTCCATAAAGATTAGCTTATTAGTGCAACATAAAGTAGAATGCATCATGAATGATAAATAATGGCAGGGGGACACCGTCTAAATTTTACTTAGTTTACTTAGTGTCAGTAAACCTCAGTTCAGCTGCTAAAGAAAGTTTAGTCAGTAAAGATGTTTCATTAACTACTTGAATCAATATGCTGACATCTTCTGATGAAGATTCTCAGGCATCCAGGTAGGTTTGTAAATTGAGTGATGGCAATTGGACATCTTTCCTTTTTTTTTTTGTTTGAAACGTTTTACTGCTTACTATTTTCAATCTTTATTTCAGAGGAAACGAAGCATTTCATTTAAATATTAGAATTTGCAATTGCAGGTTGGTTTTTTTTTGTCATTTTAAAGAGCCAATTCAGGCATGGCTATTCACAGTTGGTAATTTGTTAACTCATACAAGCACTTGATGCTCAAGGTTTCTCAGTTATGTCCACCGTAACTGGAATTTTGATTACCTTGAATTTTCTTGCGCATAATTATGGAATATTTGCAGTTACAGCTGTCAGCCATTAATAAATGCCCAGAGTAATGAAATAAGGTATCTGTATGTATAAATTTATCATAAACTTCAAAATACTATATTTTTATTTATAATAGGAGTTGAAGGTCCTTAATGCTGACAAATAAAGTTGTTCACAATTAAGTTAAAGACTGAGTAGTATATTTATTCACAATAGAAATAACTTAAATATCAACAGTTCATTTTTAATATTACTTGTTTAAAAACTGCCTCCATATCAATACCGTACTTTTCAGACATCAATAGCCTATAGATCAATCAACAACCAAACAAGCATAAAGCTATACACACATCAAAGAGCTGGACATTGAATGATTAAAAAAAACTAAGGGATATTTATAAGAAAAAAATCTTTTCAATATGTAAGAAGAAATATTGTTCATTATTGCTTGCTGAAATGAGAATTTAAATGATTTTGCCTTGGCTGATTGGTTAACTACCATTGCCTTCAGGAACATTTTAAGTTAACAAATATTAAGCAAACCAAAATGATTGGAGGCTGACTTTTATATGTATATGTAATTGTTTAGGCATGGGAGAGTAATATAACACATACTGATGTATGAAGGTAATAAGTTCCAATAATTTTGGACAAAGTATACCACCTATGCTCCTTTGCTACTGGCTATGTTAGTTCCAGCTAATGCCTATCAAATTCTTGTCTGCAGTGCTGACTTAACATAGCCCGGCACCTTTCAAATCTACTGGACTACTGATCCCAGAATCTCTAAATGGACTTCTAGGAGCTCCTAGATTGGCATATTTGGAACAGACCAGGTCTGGATAAGTTCTCATGAGGGTCAACATCATTATTTTCTGAAATAAATAGGATAATAAAATCAAGTAAGACCAAAGTAGACTTTTTATCCTTAATTAATTTATCAGGAAGAAAAATTTACAGAAATACTTATTTCTGAGTATTTTAAAAATGCAATTATAAAAGGGTATGAGTTGAACCAGTGTCTTATGTCCTTGATACAGAAATGGAGAAGAAAAAGAAAAATGTTGTAAAGTTGTCAGTTTCCTTTTGGGAATAGTTCAGGGGTTCCATACATTCTGGTAGATCACATATTGATAGATTTAGTAGGAATTATTTTTATTGAAATAAATGTTCATTTAAAATAGGGCATTTCAAAAGAAATACAGCCTTGTATTATTTAGCCTTTCAGTGAAAAATGAAAGCATTGCAAACTATTAACAAATTTTAAAATGTCTGAAAAGCTGTTCAAATACATATTCTTCAACAGGATAAATTGAATAGAATACAGTTTATGTTAGACTTGAATAGAAACAATTTTTTCTAACATTATTATTTATTAAATTTTTATCTATTTATTCTAGTAACCTTTTAGAACTCATGTGTCATGAGTTATGTTCCCCCACAACCATAATTGTTACAGCAATCCTTTATGTAATTACTTGTGACTAAACCTTGCTGAATGCAATAGGTTTTATTCTGAGTAGGCACATACTTATTCATATTGTAATTCACTTAGTAAATAATATTGTTTGAAATAATGATCCCCCCCGAGGATTCTGTCCCCTGATCCTAAGAAATTCATGCAATAGCATGAGTATATATTTCATGTCATGTCATGTCATGTATCTTTATCTCTACATATTTATTTGTATTCTGCCTTTATTATTTTTTACAAATAACAACACATCTTCCTCCTATTTTCACCACAACAACAACCCTGTGAGGTGAGTTGGGCTGAGAGGGAGTGATTGATCCAAAGTCAGCCAGTTGGGATTTGTGGTGGGACTAGAACTCACAGTTGCCAGCTTTCTAGCCTTTAACCACTAGACCAAACTGGCTGTTATAGTAATCCCTGCTGTTCTGGGTAAATTATAAGACCCTGCCCTCATTTACAAGAATCTATATGATTTGAGAGTTTGGTATTTACAAAACACTCACAGTGTGGCTCTCCTGAGACTGCACCATAAATGCACATGTGAAATATGAAATTTGTATGTTCTCATGTAAATTTCTCCCCTCAAACTTACCTTACATACCAGAGAAAAAGTTCAAAGTTCTACATCTATGTACTATTTTATTTGAAAGTAATAAGTATTTCTTTGGACTTTGCATGATAAACAGATAGGAAAAGACAACTGGATTAGGACCCAGAAAAGAGATAAATTCTAGCCATTATCAAAGTACCCCAAAACAAAATTTTCCCAATTACTGCTTTTTCTGTTTCTCCCAAACTGCTATGGACCCTCTTCAGCACACACATTTACACATGTGATATATTTTCCCTTTTTCTTTTAATGGTTTTAGAACATGCAACAATCAACTATATAAAGCATGTGTTGAGACTGGCTTTTCAATAAACATATTGAAACATCTAGAGCCAGGGAGTTTATTTTTTATTATTTTTATCCCACCTTTATTATTTTTACAAACAATTCAAGTTGTGGAACATATCCAAAGCATCTTCCTCCTATTTTCCCCTCAACCACCACCTTGCGAAGTGACTTGGGCTGAGAGAGCCCAAAGTCACCCAGCTGGCTTTTCATGGCTAAAGTGGACTGAGGAAGCGAAGGAAAGGCATGGGGGCTGTAAAGCGTCAAGAAAATCCAGATATCTTCTCCATTTTATCCCAAACGCAGCCAACGTTTTCCTAAAACGCCCAAAGGAGACCCAGAGTGTTTCCGCAGCTGTTTCGTCTCAAGAGAGGCCGCGAGAGGCTTGGCAACCACTTGTTTCCCTCCTTCCTCTTCCCGTCCCCAACTTGTCAGAGCCATGAAGTTGGCGCCGACCCTTGGGGAATCCCCTGAAAAGCGCCTGCCCTGGGCTACGCGATCTGCAGCCCTCACAGAAAGTGATATGAAAGGGCCGTAATTAAGCTCTTAACATTTCAAGGCGGTTCTCAACGGCTGGCCCGCAGACGGAGCTGGCAGTCCGTCACCTCCGATAGCCCACCCAACCCCTAACAGGAGCTGAGTCGAGTCTTTTGTACCGGAGGCGAGGTGCCTCGAGGCACAACCTGCTCCGCTGACCCTCCCGGAGACACTTCCCCCGCCGGAAGGGATGGATATCGGATGTGACAACACTGAGGACGGGAGAGAAGGAGATCATTTCTTTCTTTAAATAGCCTCGGCTTCCTCCCTCCCCCCCCCGCCGCGCACACACGCACGGGGGGACTGAAGGGAGAGTCGGTGCAAGCTTGGCGCTTAGCGACGTCCGTCTGAACGGCCTCAAGCCGAAAGAAGGAAGAAGCGGGAAGGTGCTGGGCAATGTTGTTGCATGCACCCTGGCCGAAAAGACGCACGCGCTCTGCTCTCGGGGCCGAAGCCTGCACGCGAAGAGGAGGAGGAGGAGGAGAGGGAAGGGAAGGCAAAGAGAGAGAAAAGTTAGTTGGAGAGAAAGAAACTTCTTGTTTTTCATCATCCCAATCCTCTGGGCATAGGAGCATAAAACCTTGGGTGGCGGAGATGTTTATCTTTGCATTAAAGAGGCGGCAAGGCTTTGGCGATATTAAAATGGAAAGGGTTAATGGAATGAACTATAGATTAAATTGTAAAGCAATCAAAGGGGAGGGAGAGAAAAGACGCGCGCCTGCGCACACCGGACTGTTTATAGCAGGCAACCATCTTCTGATGTTTGGGTCTATGTCAAGCCATGGATGTGGAAAATTAAAGCCATACTGAGGGAGGAAATGAACCATGTCTAATACATCCACAGCAATAAAATGTTTTCACTAGGACTGTAAAACTGTGGCTTACATTAGGAAGGAGAAAATCAAACTATATGTCAATTCCACATCATGGGACATGAAGTGTCCACAAAAATTTATATTACTATTTAGAAGTGTTTCATTCTGGTGTTTTATTGTGATTGGATGCGCCCTTCTCGGTATCTTTTGACTGGTATGAAAATGATTTGAACTACTTTTTTAGCATTTATTTTACATCTATTACCTGTTCTATTACTTTTTATTATTTTATTGTGCTTGTGTAGAGGATTTTGCACAGTTTCCATTATAATGTAGCATTAAGTCAATTTATTTGTGTATTACACGCTGTATAATTGCACCTTTTTCTGGAACAATTTGGATTTCATTATACAACAAATCAGCTGTGTTACATTTCAGAAGGTTCCTGTTAGAAACCATGTACATTTTAAAACTATGAAAGCAGAGGTTAAGTTTGCATTAAAAACAAAACAAACTGCAAAAGGAAATTTGCCAAACCAGTCGTTCAGCTGTGGAAGGCCAGGTTGGAGACAACTAGAGACATCAAGAGGAGGAAGAGGAAGGTTAGCGTTCATATCTATGGCTGGCAGCCTGTCTAGAAAAGGAATAATAGAAAAGTGCATTTGATATGGACTAGGACAAAGAGCACAGAAAAAAACCCTCCAAACCAAATAAAATATATCAAATATAATTGGAGTCATTATCCTAAGTTGAAGAAATCATTTTGCTTTTTAATTTAGAAACGGCATAAGATGCATAAATGGCAACAGGCAGAGCTGCTTTGCTATCAATTAACAGATTTGAGCCTCTCTCAGGATTTGGCAGAATGACTTGTAAAGGTAAAACTGACAGCACTTTAAAATTAGTAGGTAAAATATTTTTTGATATATACCAAATTGTCTGTAGAAGGCATGTTTTCTGTGCTTTTGCTCCTTGTGTTGATGGCTATAAAACTTTACAGGAAAGTGGAAATACTGTTCAGGAAATAATTCCCAGTAGTTCATTCAGTCCACGGCTCGTCCTTTGGAAATCAGCCTCTTTCCCATCAAGGGCTACAAAGAACTTCAAACCATAGTTGGTCTGTACAGGTAATCCTCGAGTTACCAGCGTTCACTTAACGCTCGTTCGAAGTTACATGATGAGCGCCCCCTAGTGCTTACAAGCAAGTCCCAAAGTTACGAATATTGCAGCACCACGGCAGTCCTTCACCCTTATGAGCGACTTCAGTACACTGCAACATTCACCTTATTCCCCTCCTCACAACTGTTTCCCCCTCCCTGCCGCACCGGACTCACCTTGCAAAAATCCTCTCTGCCGCGGTTTGTTTCCCTTTGAAGGAGAGGAGAGTCAGCTTGGAAATGTTTTTTGCACCAAGAATGGAAGTTTCTGGAGCCCGTGATCTCGCGCAAGTGTTCAAGGTTGCACCAAATCACGGACCTCAGAAACTTTCATTCTCCATGCAAAAGGTGCCTGTCTCCTGCTCCTGCTCCCAACTCCTTTCTGCCTGACAACAAGCCTGAAGCCTTCAACTGAGGGAGAAGGCCAGGCCCCTTGCACCTACATCCAGCCTGCTCACCGTGCTGGGGGAGAAAGTGACCCCATTGTCCCCAGAGCCTCGGAGCCCTCCAAGCGGCCCAGAACAGAGGCCGGTGGAGACTTCTGCTTGCCTCCGGAGGTTGGATCCAGCCCTCGGAGGACTGGTCCAAGCTGCTGCTGCCCGGAACAGAACTTCCAAGGGCCTGATCCAAGCTTTGGAGGCGTTTTCTTAGCCATTTGCGCCAGGAACGGAGGTTGGGGGGGGCTTCTGCATATCTCCGGAGGTTGGATCCAGCCCTCGGAGGACTGCTCCAAGCTGCTGCCACCTGGAACAGAGATTTCAAGGGCCTGATCCAAACCTCAGAGGGGTTTTTCTAGCTGTTTGCACCAGGAATGGAGGGGTGGGGGCTTCTGCTCTGGAGGCATGCTCCTAGTGCTGGAACAGGCCCCCAAGACCTCCCCGACCCACTAAGATACCATGCTTCTCCCTCCCTGCCACGCTGGATTCACCTGGAAAAGATCCGTCTCCTCTCTGGTACAGTTCCTGCTGCTGCCCAGATTTGAGGTTGGAGAATGCGTGGCCCAATCAGGCCTGGAAAGCACCTCCAGAGCCCGGATCGGGACGCACAGGGGTTGCAGAAGTGTTCCCCGACCTCAAATCCGAGTGGCAGCAGGAACCGTAGCAGAGAGGAGACGGATCTTTTCCAGGTGAGTCCAGCATGGCAGGAAGGGAGGGGGAAGTATGCGGTATCTTAGTGGGTTGGGGAGGCCTTGGGGGCCTGTTCCAGCACTAGGCCCTCCATGGCCTTCCCCACCCTGAGATACCTCATGTTCGCTTAATGAGCCACATGTGTTTTAACGAACAAGGGAGTGATCTCATACCTCGAACGAGAATCGCTCTGCGAGTTTTCGAGTTACGAGTGGAATGGGCAGGCTCCATTTCACTCGTAACTTGAGGACTACCTGTAATAACTTCACCATAGGAATGAACATACATACATACAATTATGTGAGCAAATTATCTTGGAGGCCTGGCAAATCATAATCTTTCTAGGACAGAGATAAAAAAATTAATTCTTTAGGATGGATGAATTTGCTGTGTAGAGAAGCTCCTCCCTTTTTTCAGGTCCAATCCCACATCAGTCACTCATTTGATTGTTCAGCCAGCATCTCCTAAATTCTTTTGGCATGCAGGAAATGGTAGCTGGCACTTGCAAACAGTCCCAATTGAGAATGCCGATAAGTTTTATTGTCCCACCACATTGAACTAGCTTCCCCCAATCCCCATCTGTACTTCTTGCACAGATTGCTGCAACTCAAGAATAGCTACAGCAAAGGAAAAACTTAGGCCACAATCCAAACATGTAAGAGGTATGCCTGGAATAGAATCACACAATAGAATCATACAATGCAATCATACAAAAGATTACACATATACACTTGTATATTCTTTTTTTTTCCCGCAGCAGAGAAACACCCCAGGCTCTTACTATCCAGCAATATCCTGTTTCCCACACTGAACCATGGAAAGTGGGTCAGGGGAAAATACTAACAAAGCCAGGGCAGTAGTCTGTAGGACATAAAACCAAGTCTTTGCTGACTTTGTCCATTGATCAGTTATATGCCACTTATTTAAAAAAAAAAACCTCAGTTCAGAATAAATATAACCATATATCAAAGTATTATATAAAATATATAGAATAAAATAGGAGCAAAATAGCAAATAGGAGCAAAATAGCAAACAATATTCACGAAGACAAAAAAAAAATATCACAGCTGCGTTTTTGTTAGAGGACCACAACCATAAAATGACTGCCTATCAGAAAACATCAT
>NW_015388293.1:414243-416872 GCF_001527695.2 Protobothrops mucrosquamatus
GAGATCCGGAATCACCCGGATCTCTGGGGGTAGTTCGTTCCAGAGGGTGGGGGCTCCAACAGAGAAGGCTCTCCCCCTGGGGGTCGCCAACCGACACTGTCTGGTTGACGGCACCCTGAGGAGACCCTCTCTGTGGGAGCGTATCGGCCGGTGAGAGGTAATCTGTGGCAGAAGGCGGTCTCGGAGGTAACCAGGTCCGTTGCCATGGCGCGCTTTGAAGATGATAATCAACACCTTGAAGTGCACCCGGAAGGCCACAGGCAGCCAGTGCAGCTCGCGCAGCAGCGGTGTTACATGGGAGCGACGAGTCACTCCCATCACCGCCCGCGCGGTGTTGATCACTGATCTATAGCTATTTAGATTTTCTGTGTCTAATAGTTAATGTATTCCATTGATTGAATATCTCTGTAAATGTTGAGTTTTATAATTTCCCTTCATACAACAGACTATGGCAACATCAACCAATAAATCTAAAGTATATCATGTCTTCGGTATCAGTGGGAACTTTCTTTCAAAATAAGTTTCTGATTTGATGAAGATTTGCCTTGATGAATACTTTCACACTGTGGAAGCTCTGCAGATTCCTTCATCCAAGCAAAGAGATGACTTGATGTTCCTCAAGGGACACTTTGCATTGCATCAATTGCACAACATGGCCACTTCGATTTTAGAAGTTTGGTTTTGTATTTCTACATAAAACAGGTTCAATGGAGTATTTTGCTTGACCAATTGCCGAAGCCTCTCCCTGAAGACCTGCATAGCCCTACCTTACTCCCTTAGCTCATTATATGTGAACAGTGTAGTCATTATCAAATTGTTGACAGTATGCAATAAATTCCTCTAGTTTGACAACTGTCAGAATTCCTAGCCACTTTAGTTCACAGTGGTTAAGCATGTTGGAACCTGGAGTTCCAATAACATTCAAATGCTCTTATTTTTCTTTCATTTTCCTAAAATAGATATATGATTTGTAAGGATTCTTTTTCCAATTTATACAAAAAAATTAATAGAATTGAATACATACATAATTATCACACTGTTGCAATAAGCAACATTATGCAAATTGCAGCAAAAGGATAAGGTATAGTAATATAAATTAATGTGAATAGTATTGTGAAATAATGTGAATAGTAAAAATAAAGAAAACAGAGCTGAAGCTAAGGTACAGCAACACCATTCATTATAACTTTCTGTGCCTTTTAATCTGTGCAAGTCACCACTGCTTCCAGCAAATCCAAACATTGCTTCATTCATTGCCTTTTGATCTTTTAACTCTTAATTTCTTTCTTTTTTTTTAATATCTCATCAACTCCATTCATCTATGACTTCTCGGACTTCTCCTTTCTTTCACTTTTCCATCATGTATTTTATCTGGAGTTCAATTTTTATTCATTCTCTCTCTACAATCACACTGTCTCAATGTGCTTCTTTCATATTGGTCATTTATTTTCTATTAACATTTATTCACACACATCCCTTCCTTCTTGACCCTATCTTTGGTCTTCTATAACAGCCAACAATAGTAATGACAATAATGTTTTCCTGAAACTTCCCAACATGAAAAGAAAACCATAAAGTTAAACAGCTCAATTCAATAAAATTAATTCATATGTTAAAAACAATCTAGCCAATAATTAAGACTAAAACAAATAAAACACAAGAACCATACATTTTTAAGCAATACCCGGCAAAGCACACATGTACCCATAGTTAATATTAAGCATGTGTGTGTGTGTGTGTGTTTATGCACGCACACCTTCAAATCTTTCTTGATTCTTGGCAATTGCATGGACAAACCCACATATTTTCCTTGCCAATAATTTCAGAAATATTTTGCCATTTCTTACTCCCAAGGCTTGAGAAAAAGTAACTCACCAATGAGGCGTAGAGAGAAGAAAAACAAAATAATAGAAATTTTGTTAATGGAGGGCCAGCCCTACCCATATACAGTTCATCCTGCCAACCCTACCCATATGCAGTTTTCATCCCATCCAGTTTGCCCCAATTGACATTTATTATGGTGGTTGGTTTCCAGAAAGGCTTTAAATGAGACTTCATCCACCAGATGGTTACTTATTCCTGCTACTGAGTAACCTGAAACATGGGATATTTCTTTCCAAGAGAAGGGGAGACAAAATGGGAGAAAAATTCCAATTATATGATTGAAGAAGCAAAGGAAGCTCATTGTCCATGTGCCTTAGTAGTGTATCATTAAAATAATAATAATAATAATAATAATAATAATAATAATAATAATAATAATAATAATAATAATAATAATAATAATAATAATAATATGGTAGTGGGCAGTAGTAATTCTGGCTTTGCATCCCATGATCTCTCATTGGTTAGTTTGGAGTGTCAGTAAAGGTTAAGAGAGAACTAAGCAAGCCACAGTCACATGTACAGCATTATTTTAACTAGATCTCAGCTTTGTGTGTGTGTGTATGTATGTGTATTCTGTTCTCCTGCCAGGGAGGTTCAGAATCGAAGTTTCCAGCATTACTTGCACGTAGATGTTTCCTCTCTTGTGAGAAAGATGGAAGCTGACATGTCAGTACAATTCTTTGTCAGAAATATACATCTGCATGAAGAGGGTAGAGTTAAAAATTTAATCTGCAAAGCTATT
>NW_015388294.1:0-2941 GCF_001527695.2 Protobothrops mucrosquamatus
ATGAGAAGGAAGGACTCACTGGAGAAGAGCCTAATGCTGGGAAAGATGGAGGGCAAGAGAAGAAGGGGACGACAGAGAATGAGGTGGCTGGATGGAGTCACTGAAGCAGTAGGCGTGAGCTTCAATGGACTCCAGAAGATGGTAGAGGACAGGAAGGCCTGGAGGAACGTTGTCCATGGGGTCGCGATGGGTCGGACACAACTTCGCAACTAACAACAACAACAAAAGGAAATCAACCCAACTGTTTTTTTGGGAAGGACACAAGGACAGATCCAGAAACTGAATACTTTGGCCACCAAATGAGAAGAGAGTTGGAAAAGACGCTGATGTTGGGGAAGATGGAAGGCAAAAGGAGAAGGGGGCAGCAGAAGATGAGATGGTCAAATAGTGTCATCGACACAATGAATATGAATTTGGGCAAAGTCCAGGAGATAGTGGAGGACAGGAGAGCCTGGCCTGCTGTGGTCCATGAGGTCACGGACAGAGCTGAACAACAACAGCAGCAGCCATTCTCTGTTCTCTACTGGGCACAGAAGAAAGTTGGGTGTCCTTGGGCCAACCACTCCATCCCAGCTCTAATCAGCACCAGGGTTTGTGACAAGTAGATAAACCTAACCCCAAACCCCATGTTGCATCATGCACTGACAGCTTCGTTAGCAGGAGACAAAAACAAACCAACCTTGTGACCTGGAGAGAGAAACACTAAAGAAAAACAACCTTGAAATCGAACGATTCCATTCCATTTATAGAATTATTCCATTTGGGTTTCATCTAGGTTTTGTTTTTGGTTTTGTTTAAAAAAAAAACGAGAGCGTGTGGTGCTCCGGGGAACCACCAGAAGCTTTTTGAAAGCTACAGGTTGAGTCTTTTTCAATTAAAAGCTGGTGTTCATTTGAGTTTTTGATTACTTGCGTGCTACACAGTGATGAAGAATAGGTCACCACAGTTATGGTAGATATCTAGATAGGTTAGGACTTTTTTGAAGGTGGAGGAGTGGATATCAATTCTGGGACCTTGCCCTTGGCACTGATTTTTTCTTTTCTTTCAGGTGGCAGAAGAACAGTGTAAACACATTAATATTCACTATATATATGTACAGGTAGTCCTCGGCTTATGGCCACAACCGAGCTCAAAATTTCTCTTGTTAAGTGAGACATTTGTTAAGTGAGTTTTCCCCCACTTTATGACTTCTCTTGCCACAGGTGTTAAGTGAATTGCTGCAGTTGTAAAGTTAGTAACAGGGTTGTTAAGTGAATCGGACTTTCCCCATTGGCTTTGCTTGTCAGATGGTCACAAAAGGGGATCACGTGACCCTGGGACACAGCAAAGGTCATAAGTATGAGTCAGTTGCCAAGCGTCTGAATTTTGATCTATTCTATTCCATATTCCGTTCCTATTCTATTCTATTCTATTCTATTCTATTCTATTCTATTCTATTCTACTCTACTCTACTCTACTCTACTCTACTTTCTATTCTACTCTACTCTACTCTACACTCTACTCTACTCTACTCTACTCTACTCTACTCTACTCTACTCTACTCTACTCTACTCTACTCTACTCTACTCTACTCTACTCCACTCCACTCCACTACACTACACTACACTACACTACACTACACTACACTCCACTCCACTCCACTCTATTTGTATGGAGGGGTTCTTTCGGAACCATAACACTATTCTATTCTATTCTATTCTATTCTATTCTATTCTATTCTATTCTATTCTATTCTATTCTATTCTATTATTATATTCATTAAGATGGAAAGAAAGATTTTCCTTGGAATGAAATAGAGAAGATATACCCCTGTTTTTCCAGGATGTTTTCTATTTTATTTCATACTGCAAGAAACAGAGAGAGAAGAAATTAACCTGTTGCTTCAAATGTCTTGAATATAGCTTTATCACCTCAACCATGTGGCTGAGGGTGATAGGTGTTCTAAGGAGACATATTTGGGGGGGGGGGAATGTGGTGATAATAAGAGAAAATACTTTGGTTGTTTTCTTTGCATGCGTTACTAAAGATACCAAGCTGTGTATGTTTACTTCAGGTTAAACCTTGTTGTGCTCAGAAGAATTAATTCCCAGGTTGAGTTACATCAGATTCCAGTCTAAGATGGATAAATATATTCTCCTTCCTCATGAATCATTTTCTAGCCAATCAGAGCAAAGGAAGAAGAGTGATATATATATTTTTTGTTAATATTTCTTGACAGTCGGTCTGATACCATATGCTAAGCCCAAACTGCAGTTTGCTTATTTTTAGCTTCGTGTCTCATTTGAAGCTGGCTGCTATGGTTTGCAAACCATGATTTGTGGGGTATTGGAAGCTCCAGGAAAGTGTGGTTTACTCTACAAACCCTACTAGGGACACAACCGTTGCTTGAATCATTCATTTTCGGCATCATTCGAGACTGCATGTTGCAGGGAAGGGAAGGGCAGGCTTTTTTTAATAGTGTTATTTATGGACAGAAAAAAATAATCAGAAAATGCAAATGTATAGGATGCCTCAATTCTAATTTGTGGACCAGCTCCCTTCAGAAGGAGCTGCTTCTAAGAGAGTCTTGGACTCCCTTATGGGGAGATACAGCTGTTCCAGCTCACGATCTGGTTAGTCCTTCCACATGATAGGTGTGCACACATGTGTATGTAGATGTGTGGACACACACACACACACACACACACAGACACAGAGAGAGACAGACAGAGACAGACATGCAGAGAGAGAGAGAGAGAGAGAGAGGGAGGGAGGGAAGGAAGGAAGAATGGCAGTTGCCAAAATGCTGATAGTCCATTTTTAGCTTGACAGCTACTGTTTATTTTGCACACTTGTGCAAGTGTAAAAGTGCACTTTATCCATTATGGGAGGCTCCCATTTTCTAAAATACTCTGCTTTGTTTTCATTTTAGACAGACAAATACAATGCACAATAATATAGA
>NW_015388294.1:3066-12834 GCF_001527695.2 Protobothrops mucrosquamatus
GAGGGAGGGAGGGAAGGAAGGAAGAATGGCAGTTGCCAAAATGCTGATAGTCCATTTTTAGCTTGACAGCTACTGTTTATTTTGCACACTTGTGCAAGTGTAAAAGTGCACTTTATCCATTATGGGAGGCTCCCATTTTCTAAAATACTCTGCTTTGTTTTCATTTTAGACAGACAAATACAATGCACAATAATATAGATTTTTTTTTAAAAAAATAGGCCTTCTTCTTCTCCTCTCCTTCCTTCCCTTCTCCTCCTCCTCCTCTTCTTCTCCTCCTCCTCCCTTCCTTTCCCTTTCCCTTTTCTTTCCCTTTCCCTTTCCTTCATTTCCCTTCCCCTCTCCTTTCTTTTCCTTTCCTTTCTTTTCCTTCATTTCCTTTCCTTCTCCTCTTTTCCTTTCCTTTCCTTCATTTCCTTTCCCCTCTCCTTCCCTTCCTCTTCCTTCCCCTTCTCTCCTTCTCCTTTCCTTCCTTCTCCCTTCACTCCCCTTTCTTTTTCCTTTCCCTTTCCTTTCCTTCTCCTCCTTTCCTTTCCTTCTCCTCCTTTCTTTTCCTTTCCTTCTCCTCCTTTCCTTTCCTTTCCTTCCTTTCCTTTCCCCTCTCCTTCCCTTCCTCTTCCTTCCCCTTCTCCTCTCCTTCTCCTTTCCTTCCTTCCCCCTTCACTCCCCTTTCCTTTCCCTTTCCCTTCTCCTCCCCTCCCCTCCCCTTGCTCCCCTCTTCAATCATCCAAGGACCGTCCACTGTACATGCAGAGGCTTAGACTCCCGCAGGCGAGGGGCTCCGGGCGAGGCAGCTGTCGCTGGCTCTGGCATTCTCCTGCTGGGCAGAAACACGTCCCGGCTGAGACTCACTCAGGGCCCTTGCCTGGGTGGTGTTCCTGGGTACATCGAGTTCCCAGCACTGGGACATTTTCCCAGCTGGTTTCGTTTCCCGAACAAACCCCAGTTGCCCTCTGCTCATTCGCACAGCAGAGGGCAAGGTGCCAACTGGGGCTGCGAGGCTCCTATCCAAGGATCGCTGGGCGTGACTGCGATTGTGAAATGGGGAAAGGGCTCCCCTCTGTCCGAACATCGGTTGTAGAAGAATTAGTAGAAGAAAAGCAGGTTATGAGTTAAATGGATGTTTGTGTTAGCTACTCAAACCTGAAGAAGAATGGTTTGCGGGCCAAACACGATACAGTTAGTCCTTCCTTAGCGACTGTTCAAAGTTAGGATGGACACCCCCCCCCCCAAAGCTACTTACAACCGGGTTCCAGAATTCTGAAGGCTGCAGAAGGAAGGAAGGAAGGAAGGAAGGAAGGAAGGAAGGAAGGAAGGAAGGAAGGAAGGAAGGAAGGAAGGAAGGAAGGAAGGAAGGAAAATGAGGGAGGGAGGGAGGGAAGGAAGAAAGAAAGAAAGAAAGAAAGAAAGAAAGAAAGAAAGAAAGAAAGAAAGAAAAAAGAAAGAAAGAAAGGAAGGAAGGAAGGAAGGAAAGAAAGAGAAAGAAAGAAAGAAAGAAAAGAAGGAAGGAAAGAAAGAAAAGAAAGAAAGGAAAGAAGGAAGGAAGGAAGGAAGGAAGGAAGAAAGAAAGAAAGAAAGAAAGAAAGAAAGAAAGAAAGAAAGAAAGAAAGAAAAAACTAAAAACATTGCTTATTCTATGCCAGATAGAATCAGCCTCCTCACTTTGTAGAAAGCAGTTCCATCAACTGTATATAGTTTGTATGTCTTGCCTGGGCTGTCAGTCTCTCCAGAATTTCACCCTCCAGAATTATTTTTATCAATGAGATTGCAAAAGCCGCCTCCAGTAGAATGATTCATTGGTGTGTGTGCAATGTTTTGCGGTACATTTCTCCCCATGTTCCTGTCTTTCATCACACCATGCTCTTTACACTGTTGTGTAAAGATGTCTACTACTACACACTGACTATGCTTGCATGGCACACACTCTGAAGTGCAAGCTGGCCCTTAGCCTTTTAGTTTTGTATGCTGCATGAATCGGGGGCCCCGTAGTCCGTTGATGGTTTAACGCATCATGCAAAGATGGAAGAAGTGAATCAGTCAAACTCTCCTGGAGGTAGAAAGGTGTAATGGTCTGTGGGAATGTTCTTGAGACAGGAGGAGGAGGAGGAGGAGGAGGAGTAGTCTGGCAATGGTCAGATAAGAGGCAGCTGACCCCACAGAAAGCATGGGACCATGGCAAACATCTGAGAAGGGACCCCCCCTAGTTTCTTGAACTCTAAAGGTGCGTGTGAACATTCAGTCTTGCAAGATTCTGTTGATGAAACCTTACAATAAAATAGAATTACTTCATCTGGGTGTGTTTCCTGCCCAGACTACCTCTAAGGGTTCCCATGGAGACGTCCATGGATGGGTTCCCATCCCGTAATGCTAATGTATTAGGCTACTTTCTGGGGCAGGTCTGGCAAACTAAAGATGGTTCTGCAAAAGCTGAGCCAATAACCAGGCCAAAGACCCAGGAATCTGCTGAATAGACTGCTTCCTTGGACCCTCTCCAGATCAGAACAGGACGGGAGATCTTAAGAGAAGGCGAGCGATATATACCAATTCTGTTATCTCTATTTAGTTAATTTATAATTTCCAAATATTGTTTTTTTTCCTTCCTTGTTTTTTTTTCTCTCTCCCCTTTGAACTTCTCAAGGTCTCCTATATCTTTACCTTATGTGAACTGCTTGGTTGGCTCCAACGTAGAGATCCGTGATTAAAATAACAAGGGACCATTTACTTGATAGAAGGCATTAAAATGGATTGTTTTGTGCCGGATCAGTGTTTTGCTTTCAAAGCACTTTGCTTAATTGGTTGGAACTCACCTGAATCACGAAAGCCAAAGAATAGCCAACCGGATGCGTATCAACACGCCGTGCCATCAAATATCGGCAGCTGGCTGGGCCTGGAAGCTTTATAGCATCAGACCAGGTTTCCACTTGTATGGGGGGAGAAAGTTGTGGGCCAGAATGGGAAGTTGAGAAGAACATTTTGGAAGACGGACGAGGACAAATCGCTTCTTGCTTTTGCTTGAGAACATTGCATGGACCTATTTGTGAAATCATTAGGAATCAGGCTTTACTCAACAGAAAACTTGAGTCTGTGGAGAAAGAAGGAGAAACAAGAGGTTGCATGGAAAAATAAGCCAGAAAACTGAGGACCACCAGAAACTGGTTCATGCATTTAGAAAGCTCCTACTATCTCTTCTCTGCCAGCAGACAGGGCTAAACTTGAATAGATCCATCTTTTCTTAATTTTTTTTAGATCATGCATTTCAGGAAACTTGGCTTTTTACTGTCAGAAGGAAGGGGCCAATTTTGGCAACATTTCTGATTGGGTCCATTCGATCAATGAACCTCCGTAGAATTGTCCTGGGCCAGCTATAGTGCCAATAACAGCTAGGGCACCAAAGAAGTCCCTTCAAAATGTTGCTTATCACTCCATTTGTGAAACTAAATTCTGAAGATTTCAAACTTCCTGGTTTGGGTGAACTTTGCCAAAGATAAGCTTAAAACATTCAGATATATACTGCATATAAAAATCAGCAACTGTATTGAAACAATTCACCAAACATACCCTTGTTTAATATAACACAACGTATGAATTCAATCACTAAATCACTTGCTTCTGGATGAACCATTAAAGTAAGTGTGTGCGTTAGCTATTCCAGCTGGAATTAATGAAAACTCTTATTCAAGAGTTTTAGTTTTTCATATCTACCTTCATGTGGTTGAGGTCTAGAATTCTTAGAACGTCTTTAAGCATTTGAAGAATGTAGCGGACATTGGGAAACACATGATTTCTCTGCTTTTCCATTACTGGCAAATGGGAGGGATATTGTAAGTGGCAATGTGATGCCAGCAATAATAATCAAGTATGTTTTCATTTTTTAGAAGAAAATAAATATTTAACCTGGCTTAGAATTCCAGCTCAACCACAAAGCCTACTGGATAATCTTGGGGCAGATTAATATTAGGGTTGCGAAAACAGAGTTGATCACAAGATGGCAGCAAACACTTGAAATGTGCTGTATCTCTTCCCTGCCATCTAGTGGACCATTTATATTCTTGCAGTTTAGATCTAGTAGCTTTACACCACTAGGAGGCCTCCAAGACAGGTTGACCATTACATGCCATTAAGTTGGTGTCATCTATTAGCATTAACACGGATTTTCTCCATGACGTTGTATCCTTAACTTGGTCCTTCAAGTCTTCCAATAGCCCCTTCATTGCCTGTAACTGAGTCCATCCACCTGACTGTTGGCTGTCCTCTTCTTCTTCTTTCCTCCCACCTTTCTCAACATCAGAGCCTTCTCCAGAGAGTTTGATCTTTGCATAATGATAATTTCAGCCAGGACACTTCTGCCTTGAGCGAGAAATCTGGGTTAACCATGTTGGTTGGGAATTCTGGGCGTTATAGTCTCTGAAGACATCTGTTACAGAAGGCTGACAAACAGGATGATAAGATGGCAAAAGAAGGACCTTGGCCTGGAAGAACCTGCCTTGAACTCTCTTGGAGAAAAGATGGGGATAAAGTAATAATGCACGTAATTGATCATTATATTAAGTATATATCATCAAGTAATAATGGATAGTAACTAATCATTCCGGGTTAACAATTAATAAGCACTCAAGATACATGGAGAAATAGATCCTATTGAATTCAGTTGGACATCACACCCACGTAAACCAAGGTGTAGTATTACAATCATAATATGGTGTAAGTAGATAATGGCATCAGGCAAATAACGAAACTGATCAAAGTCTGCCACATTGTTTTTTATTTTATTTATTAAATTTATATTGTTTAAATGTATGCCGTTTAGTGCTCTTCCCCTAATTTGAGCATTATTCAGAACTCCTAGGGCACTTGCAGAATGCAGAATAACAAGAGTTGCAGAATACAGAATAACTAGAGCTGGAAGGGACCTCGGAGGTCCTCTAGTCCAACCCCCATCTCCAAGCGGGAGATCTACCTACAGCATTCCAGACAAGTGGCTGTCCAAGCTCTTGATTTTTAATTCTTAATTCATTCAATTTCTTCCACTTCTTTCGGCAATCCTATCGACTTTCTCTTAAACCAGAGGCACAATTTTGGGTCAGCAAACAGGGTTCAAGGAGTGGGCCTGTGTAAACCTTGGCAACAGACCGAAAAGGGCAGGTTCCTGATTTGGCAGAACTTTTCCCTGCGATCTGTCGGATCCACAGGGATAACCTGCCTTGAAAAAAAATCTCAAAACCGAAGACCCAGAATGGAGGGGGCAGCATAACAGTGAGGTTTGGGGGGGAGGGTTTTCCCTAGGGACGGTTCCAGAAGGTTCAGGAATGTTAAAAAATGGTGCTGGGCCTGTTTTAAAATGAAGGCTGAAGTTCTGGAATACTTTGTAAGAGATGTTACTGATTAGAGAGGCCACTAAAAGTCAAAAATCATTGCTCGTAGACAAATGTTGCCTGGAGCTGTAGTAGCTTCTGTACGGCTGCTGTAGTAGTAATTGTCTCTAGAGTTAGCTGGATTCATATAAAACGTTACGTTATCCCTGAAAAAAAATCCCACTGTCATTGCACTTTGCAAATTGCCACTTACAACTCAGGAATGCAGCAAAGAGAACCGGGGTTCAGTTTTCTGGCATGAATTAGAGTTTAATCTCTCTCTCTCTCCCTCCCTCTCTCTCTCTCTCTCTCTGTGTGTGTGTTTGTGTGATTTATTTTTTATTATTATATTTTGATGGGACAGCCAACATTCATACAAATCCATCATATTATTGTCTTTCAGGGTAATAGTGTTACATAAAACTATACACATATAGTTCTAAACATATACATTTTTGTATGTATGTATGTATGTATGTATGTAGGGCTTTTTTTCTAAAAAAAAAAAAAAGGTGCTGGAACTCACACATGTCATACAACCCGCCTTGCCTACCCTGCAAGGTTCCATCCAAAAAAGGTGCCGGAACTCCGTTCTGGGCGTTCTATGAGAAAAAAAGCCCTGTATGTATACACACACACACACACACATGTATATAATATGCCTACATTTTATGCTTTATGCCATGTTATGAAGGCTGAATGTGAAGAATAATTGACTCAGTGACCAAGAGACTATAAACATCCTTTTAAATGTGTTTAAAATAGTTAGGGATAAATTCAGACCGAGAGTGCTCCATTCATTCACTTATTTTCATCCTGAACTCATTTCAATACATTTGAACAAATCAAAAACAGAGGAAAATGTGTTAAATCAATTGCCGGTTAATGTACTTATTGAAAGTCATTTGGCACTACTGACTAAGTCACAGGAAAATCGGAGGGAGAGAGGAAGGGAGCACGGTAATGAAATTGATAAAATGGAATTTTCTGAACCCGAAGGTCATCTAGAATCATTAAAGGTTCTGCCCTGGTCTTGGTCTAATTCTTTTAAAAACCGTTATGATACCTGGTGGCATCAAATTCCATCCGCTTGTTATGCTCAGCTTCAAAGCTATGTGCCCAGGGCTGGAATTATGACGGAAAAAGATACCTTACTTAATGGAAAAATCTATCTACAGGTAGTTCTTGACTTATGACATTACGGTCGTAAATCTGTTGTGACATACAGCATATGTTAGAGCAGTGTTTTTCAACGTTGATCATTTTAAGACCGAGGACTTCGGATCCCAGAATCCCCCAGGATTGGGAATTTGGGGAGTTGGAAGTTTGCACATCTTAAAAGTGGCCAAGGTTGAAAAACACCGTGCGGGAGGAACGTGTTGAGATTATGGGTAGTGTAGTGTGCTGTGGAAGTCCAGGTAATGGGATTAGATTTTGGTTTTCCGAAAGGATTTTAGAACAGGCCTGTTGTTGTGCATGCAGATCCAGCTACTGTTAATCGGGTTTTACTACGGTTTTAATGGAGTTATGTTCTCATCGATACCTGTATTTTGCTTATTGCCTTTTTTGTGTGGTTTGTTTTCATTATGGCAGCCACTTAGAGAGTCCTAGATGTGAGAAGGGTGGCTCTACAAGTAAAATAAAGTGAAGCATTGTTGTTGTTAGTTGCAAAGTCGTGTCCGACCCATCACAGCCCCATGGACAACATTCCTCCAGGCCTTCCTGTCCTCTGCCATCTTCTGGAGTCCCTTGAAGCTCACGCCTCCTGCTTCAGGGACTCCATCCAGCCACCTCCTTCTCTGTCGTCCCCTTCTTCTCTTGCCCTCCATCTTCCCCAGCATCAGGCTCTTCTCCAGTGAGTCCTTCCTTCTCATTAGGTGGCCAAAGTATTTGAGTTTCCACTTCAGGATCTGGCCTTCTCAAGAGCAGTCAGGGTTGATCTCCTCCAGGACTGACCGGTTTGAAGCATAAGAGCATAAAGTAAAAAAGTAAAGTTAAAAAGTAAATTAAAAAGTAAAGTTGAACAGTAAAAATAGATTTACCTAAGGAAAGATCTGCCAGATATATGCCCACCCCGGGACAAGATTGATTTATGTCACTTGTACACGGGAGGTGGATCCAAACCATTTTGGTTTATGTCTTTAAGATGAAACAAGACCACCACCTCAAATGGGTTGGTTCAACCACTAGGCTAAGGGCATTTGTTTTATTTATTTAAAACACCAATCCAACTGCCCATCTTGTCACCAAGTCGGGTCGGCTTCCGATCAAAAGTCAAAACAAGACGCAAGACCTCATGAAAAACCATCAGATTCGTGGGAATTTAATTTTATTTTTCTGCACTGGGTTTTAATTTTTTATTTTTTCGCACATCCGCAGAAGGTTTGATGCAGGGAGCTTTTGAAGGGCTCTGGAGCCCAAATATTTCGGATTTACCCTTCATTGATTAAAAAAATAATAATTCTCTTTTCCAAAAAGTTGCACGCGCTTCCTAGCGGGGAGGGGGGGGAAGAGGACGCTGGCTCGCACCACGTGACTCGCCGGGCCCCGCCCTCCTCCCTCTCGCCCTGGAGTCGAAAGGCTCTTGACGTCATCGGACAAACAAGACTGCCTTTGGGTGAGGAGCCCGGGCCGCTGGGCGGGGCTACAAGCCAGGGCCATGGAGGACAAATGACGGGCCGGTGACGTCGCCGGGAGGCGTGGCTCTGGCTTGGCTTGTAAGTTACAGTATCAGACGGAGCCGCCGGGAGATGACCCTTTGCCAACTAAGAGGCTAAGTGGCGTGGCGAACAACGGAACTTCCGGCTTCTGGTTGTCGCACCACGCAGGGGAACAGAAGAATATAGAATTATAGCCTTGGGAAGGGACCCCCAAAGGTCTTCTAGTCGTGGTTTAGAGCGGCATTTCACAACCGCAGCCACTTTTAAGATGCACGGGCTTCAACTCCCAGAATTCTGGGAGTTGAAGCCCGTGCATCTTAAAAGTGGCTGAGGTCGAGAAACACTGGATGAGTAAGAGTGCAGAGTTCGAATCTTTATGCAAAGCTGAGGCTGAGAAATGCCGCATATTGAGACTCGTCCCTGTAAGAGGGCAGCGGGCTATGTAAGACCCTTGAAAGGAGGCCCTGTGCCGTTTTAAAATGTTTCCATTTATTCTGAAATATAACCATATTTCATACTTTACACCAGGGGTAGTCAACCTTGGCTCTTTTATGATTCGTGGACTTCAATTCCCAGAATTCCTGAGCCAGCTTAGCTGGCTCAGGAATTCTGGGAGTTGAAGTCCACGAGTCATAAAAGAGCCAAGGTTGCCTACCCCTGCTTTACACTGAAGTATGGATCTCTTGCTCTTGTCAGACCTTTATTGGAGACGCAGAGCGCAGTCGGGCTGGGCGCTCGCTCCTTGCTCCCGGTCTTGTTTGCCAATAAAATGCAACACAACGTGCCAGAACGACAAAGGGAAGCCTGCCCTGCGTGCTGGGCGTGGGTGGAATCGAATTACCTACTTGTGCTGGGCGTGAAAGAGTTTCAGGATGTCTGCACAATCGGTAGCAGCTCTCGTCTGGAATGGCTGCTCCTGATAACGGGATGGTCTGGTTTGAATGGAATGGCCTACATATAATTGCTGCTGCTGTTAGTATTGCTTTCAATTGCTTGTAGCCACCCAGTCTGGCAGGTTCAGGGCAGTTCAAGAATCCCCAAACAATGGAAATACTTAAATATATATATATATATACACACAACCCAGACACCCCTGGAGTGAAACGGTAACAATTACAACAAAGAATCACAACGGAGGCCTCCACTTGCACCCTTTCCGCCAGCTTCCTGTGGTCTAGTTCGGTAATGCAAAAGCAGGCGACCCTATTCCATTTCGGACAAATGGCTGTCCGTTTGTCTCTTCTTAAAAACTTCCAGTGTTGGAGCATTCACCGCTTCTGGAGGCAGGTTGTTCCACTGGTTAATTATAATAATAATAATAATGATAAAGTTGGAAGGGACCTTGGAGGTCATCTAGTCCAACCTCCTGCTCAGGCAGGAAACCCTATACCATTTCGGACAAATGGCTGTCCAGTCTCTTCTTAAAAACTTCCAGTGTTGGAGCATTCACCGCTTCTGGAGGCAGGTTGTTCCACTGGTTAATTATAATAATAATAATGATAAAGTTGGAAGGGACCTTGGAGGTCATCTAGTCCAACCCCCTGTTCAGGCAGGAAACCCTATACCATTTCGGACAAATGGCTGTCCAGTCTCTTCTTAAAAACCTCCAGTGTTGGAGCATTCACCGCTTCTGGAGGCAGGTGGTTCCACTGGTTAATTGTTCTAACTGTCAGGAAGTTTCTCCTTAGTTTTAAGTTGCTTCTCTCCTTGATTAGTTTCCATCCATTGCTTCTCGTCCTGCCTTCAGGCGCCTTGGAGAA
>NW_015388294.1:12886-14019 GCF_001527695.2 Protobothrops mucrosquamatus
ATACCATTTCGGACAAATGGCTGTCCAGTCTCTTCTTAAAAACCTCCAGTGTTGGAGCATTCACCGCTTCTGGAGGCAGGTGGTTCCACTGGTTAATTGTTCTAACTGTCAGGAAGTTTCTCCTTAGTTTTAAGTTGCTTCTCTCCTTGATTAGTTTCCATCCATTGCTTCTCGTCCTGCCTTCAGGCGCCTTGGAGAATAGCTTGACTCCCTCTTCTTTGGGGCAGCCCCTGAGATACTGGGAGACTGCTATCACGTCACGCCCGCCCGGTCCTTCTTTTCATTAGGACTAGACATACCCAGTTCCTGCAACCCTTCTTCACATGCTTTAATCCTACTAATTGCTCTTCTTTGCACATTCTGGGGGGGGGTGTAGGCTGAGCCCCATCCACCTTAAAACCCCCGAGTTTCAGAAACACCCGTCTACCTAGGAGAAGCAGGCGGGACCACCTTTCCCACGAACGCCCTGACTCTCCAAAGGGCGAGAACCGGAGGTGTATCCACACATTCCCCCACATACACACACACAGACACTTTGTGCCCCTCTTCCCTCCCGCCCCCTCCAGAGCGGAGCGAAGCGAAGCCCCATCTCGGCGCGCCGCTGCGACGGAGAACCGGAGGTGAGGGCTGCACCGCCGCGCTCCGAGGCCCCCTTTTCCCCGCCGGCCGGCCAATCAGCGGCCGAGCGGCTGCTAACGGGCTGGGGGCGTGGCCTCGCGCGCCTCCCCCTGCCCCCCTCCGGCGGGTGAGTGACAGGCGGGCGCTGAGGAGCGGCGAGGACGTCGAGCGCCCCCCGCGCGTGCGACGAGGCGGCCCTGACGGGGCAGCGCGGCCCGCCCGCTCCCTCCGCCTCGCCCCGCCGGCACCCCCAGCCCCACCACCACGGCCACCACGGCCACGAGCACCACGGCGGCGGCGGCGGGGTCCGGGCTCCTCACCCGCCCCCCGATGACTGCGGCAAACGGCGGCGGCGCCCACGACGACTTCGACTTCAGGCTCATCTTCGGCGAGGAGGAGGAGGAGGAGGAGGAGGAGGACGGCGGGCACCAGCCGACGGGGCCTGTCCCCGCCGCCGCCTCAGCAGCAGGTGCGCCCAGCCGGGCAGGCCGTGGGAGGGGAGGGGAGGGGAGGGG
>NW_015388294.1:14319-25307 GCF_001527695.2 Protobothrops mucrosquamatus
GGAGGAGAGAATAGTTGTGGCTCAGGGTTGAAATGGGGGTGTGTGTGTGTGAGAATCTCCTTGGTGCTCTCTGAGCTGGCTTGTTTTCTTGCAGACATTTCGTAATAATAATAATAATAATTAATAATAATAGTAATAGTAATAGTAATAGTAATAGTAATAATAGTAATTAATAATAATAATAATAGCCTGGAGACAGCAGAACAGACGAGAATGAACTGGAGAAGATCACAACATACAAAGACCTACAAATAGAAATAGAAAGACTTTGGCAAAGGCAAGCAAGGGTAGTACCAATAGTCATAGGCGCCTTGGGTGCAATCCCAAAACAGCTGGAGCACCACTTGGACACCATCATCGGCATTGACAGATTCGCCATTAGTCAATTGCAACAGGCGGCCTTACTAGGAACTGCTTCCATCCTGCGACGATATCTGTAATACCATCAAACATCCACATCTGCCTATCCCAGGTCCTTGATAAGGACTCCATAGGTAGACAAAAATGCCAAATCCAGTCTGAACATCTGGCTGACTGTGTGATGAATAATAATAATAATAATAATAATAATAATAATAATAATAATAATAATAATAATAGTGCTAGTAATAATAAAGTTGGAAGGGACCTTGGAGCTCATCTAGTCCAACCCCTTGCTCAGGCAGGAAACCCTATACCATTTCAGACAAATGGCTGTCCAGTCTCTTCTTAAAAACTTCCAGTGTTGGAGCATTCACCGCTTCTGGAAGCAGGTTGTTCCTCTGGTTAACTGTTCTAACTGTCAGGAAGTTTCTCCTGAGTTCTAGGTTGCTTCTGTCCTTGATTAAGACCCTACCTAGGTAACTTCACCAGTGCTAGATCTCAAGTGATTTGCCTAAGGGGCTATCGAGCGAGATTTTTAATCAGAGATGCTGCAGCTGGCTTTCCTCTGAGTGGTTGGGGCTGGGATGTGAAGTTGTATCTAATTGTACTGCAGTGTTTTCATCAGAAGCACCTCAAAACCAAGGCAGGTGAAGAAGCGTTTGGGACTTGGATCGGAAAGGGTTAATCTCTCTCTATATAAAAGCAAATACATTTCTTATTACTAAAAGGGAAGGGGGCTTTTTTTCTAAAATGCATTTAGAATACGATGGACTTTCTGACTCTTTCAGAAATGGTTAATGTATAAAAAGCATTTTGTAAAAAAAGGGAGTGAGGGTTATTTCTGACGTGAATTTAGAACCTGATGGACTTCTGGATGGTTTGGGACTCAGTCAAAAAAGATGAATGCATATTCAAATGTTTTGATTTGATGATCTGCTACATTGTGACTGTATGGGCTCTTATTGACACCTAGAGAGATATTTCCTGCGATTTAGAATGATGTAGAATGTTTAGGGACAGAAGATGTACCCTTTCTGGAGTTCAGTGGGCTTCATAAGAGAGGATTTGGACTCTCCCTAACAATAAAGATATTATTGTTCTACTGAGTCTAGTAAATTACCTTAAACTAAACCAGGATATTGATTCCTCTTACTTTGTATTGCTACAGATACAGTAGCTAGGAAAGGATGGCTCACGTCTTTTCCTAGTCTTATCATCAGGGATCCTCTTAATTGTCAAGGATTGAATTTAGCATCAAAGCAAATCTCCTTAGTATTGGTTGGAGGTTTTTAGCTTATTTAAAGGCATTTGGTCCAGCAACCCGAACTTCAAAAAGGCTAGAATGGATTGGATATTGACTAGGATAACCTCTGATTCTTTTTAGTTGCAGGTTGTCTCTACCCTTCATGTATGCAAAACCTGGTAATAATACATCACTAAGGCTTTAGTAATAGAAAAAAAAAATTAGTTTCTTTAAGTCAGGCTTGGCACCTGGTGACTTCATGAACACCAGACAGTTTTCTTGGCAAGAGTAAGGAAGTGGTAGCAAGATCTCAAATGATTTACCTAGGCTATCAGGCAAGATTTTAATTGGAAATCCTGCAGCTGGCTTTTCTCTGAGCAGTTGGTGCTTGTGTGAAGTTGTATCAAGTTGTACTGCAATATTTTCATTAGAAACCTCAAAACCAGATGCCTGTTGGCTTTAGAATACGGTTGATGAATGTTGTGAATGGCTGGAAACTTAACTTGGTAGGGATAGGTCTGGTTTTTGGAAGCATTTTATTGTAGATAATGGACGTGGGTTCCTGATGTAATTTGTGTGTGTGTATGTGTGTGTGTGTGTGGTCTTGGCAGCTCTAAACAAGCAAAGACTGGACTTAACAGAAAGCAGGAGAGGGCTGCTTGCTCATGGCCATTACTCCTTTTCAAGTCTTATGATGGCATACAGAAATAAGCGATTAAAAACCTATATATATAAAATCAAAGATTTGTGTTACTAAGGAAAAAACAAACAACAAAAGCCTGGAGATACTGTCCAAAGCTAAATGCCTCGTCTGGGCCTTGTGGAAATGTACAACTGTGTGGTCATTTATTGCCTTGCTGTTGAAGTATAGAAGTGTACAAGGGCCTTGAAGAGCAGGGAATAGATGTCTGCATATTGAATCAGCTGTCCAAAGAATTTGGTATTACATCTGTTCCCTCTGCCCATCCCAATAAATGGGAAGTGGCCTATCAAGGACGCAGAAACTTTAAAATGCTTAAAAAACATTCACAACGTAATTTCAGTAGCACCGAATGCCTGTTAATTATAGTCAAGACCTACCTTGTACTAAAGGAAATAAACACAAGTGTATATAAGAGTTGGGATTGACATTATTTAGCTGGAGACCTCCCTGCAGATTTACAGGCTCCTGAGGCAGATTTATTTTTAGAGAATGGCTTACTGTAACATATAAAAACTGCCTTGTGTTCTAGAAGCAATTTTTTGACAAGTCCCTATATTAATCACTGTAGTATTAGACTATAAGTAATATTCTTGCTGCTAACCATAGTAATCTTGAAACTTTTTTCTAGGATTAAAAAATAGTTCAGAATGAAAAAAGATTATAGTAATGTATACCTTTGTTGCAGAGACTTTGATTTAAATGTTTGTGCTTTTCTTGAACATCGAATACTTGAAAAAAAACTCTTGAACAGATCCTTAGAAACAGATGTGTTTCGAAAGAATGAAACGGTGCCTTTAATAGGGTTTGAGATCTTGTGATTTAAATAACCATTGTGCCCTTAAAATACAACAAACATTCCCTGGACGCCTGCAAAAAGCAAACATCAAGGCAAAAGACTTTATTAAAGATGGAAAACCAAAAATGTAAGACGCTTTTGGGAAAGAAAGTACTTTCTGATTAAAAAAAATTGATCGATGTTTCACTAGGGTTCTGAGCAAAGTCAAAAGCTGCAGTTTGAGAATGTCAATTCAGCCATGCTTGAATGAAATAGCAATAATAGTATCTGGGTTTTTATTGCCAGTCAGGCTGAGTGTTTTAGTTCTGTATAAATTAAGATAAAATATATTTCATTTATATACATTTCTCAAGACCTTTAAGTACTTCTTGCCTGAATTAGTAGCATTTGTTAGAATACTTTTCTGAATGGTTTACTTGTTTGTTATGTAGGTCTGACGTGTTTTACATCTTGCTGCATAACTTTGTAGTTTCTTGCTTGGCCAATGTACATTTATTTCTAATTTAGTACATATGGTCAACATTCTTTCCTTGGCAGTTACTCTTGACATAATGTCCCCCTTCAAGGGATGATGTTGAAATCAGTCCTTAATTCCTGCATTTATATATTTCCACCAATTATTGCAGGCGTCTGCTGAAAATAGCCTGACACATAACTATGGTTAGTGATGTGATTGCCCCATCATGATCTTCATGCTTGAGCTATTTTGTAATATCCCCTAGCATTTTCAAAGAGTTTGAGAGGTTACAGCCCCTCTTGCTGTTCAATTTTACTCATGTCGCAAATGTTTTTCTCATCAGATTTTGCCTCGTTAGCTTAATTTTATTTTTAATATTTTTTTTTTCAGTATTCTAGAGTGCACCTGCTGAATATGTGGACAGGAAGTGTGTGTTGGAAAGGAACTTGTGGGAATAAGCAAAGTTAAGATGTATCTAGATGGAAGTCATTACTGAAAACTGAACTGTTTTGGTACTCATAGGTTTCAAAATAACAATCAGAAAATTTCCAGAATTTGGAAATTCTATTTCCAGCCCAGACTGGCTGTCCAGAGGACACAGAATTAAATTCATATGAACAGACAATTGAATTAGAGGCATACTTAGGAAGGATTGCTGGATGCTGTACCCAGGATTTTAGATTCCATCCTGCAAATAAAAAGGCATGAATAAATTGCATATAGTAACATTATAAGCCCATAGAAAGGCAATCTAGTCACTGTGTCTAAACTGATAACTACTCACTGGGCTACCAAGCCTTACGTGTTACTTTGTTCTTGTTAAATATATGTTCTTAATGTAATTATATTGGATGTGAAATTTATATTGCTGCTAAAATCAGGCAGCTCTCCTAGTCCCATCAGTAGAAATTTCAGAGATATGATGTGTAGCAAGTGCCCCATTACCACCAGAGCTGCTGATGCTAATATATATATATATTCAAAATGGTTTATCTATTAAGACGTTTTGCAAAATTCAAGCTGTAATTTATTGTAGTTGCATCTGTACTGGTTTTCTTAGTGCAGCTATTTGACTTAAAGCAGAATCGGTTCCAGCACTAATCTTGTTTGCAGATCTATTATTATCTGCTTGATTTTTTTAAAAAAATCCATAAGTCCTTTGCATGTATATCTAAATGACAATTTAACAGAACTAACGAAAGTACATTGATTCGTTTTAGGTTTTGTTATATAAAGCTTCTTGGAGTTCTGAAAGCACAGAAGATTTCTCGTGCTTAGTTAAAGCAAAACAAATTTGCAACAATTGCTGTCAAAACAGTTTGTATTTTTATATGTACCTGAAATAGCATATTAAATTAAGCTTGACAAACTGTGCTATCTGAAACTGAAGCATCATACTCTCATTTAGAATGGAGTATGAGCCATGTAAATGGATTCCGTTATTCACTCTGTTGCTCCACCTTAGATAATTTGAGCTGAGAGGAGAAGAAAATAGCTTCTACTGTATTTAATCTAAATTACTTTCTTCTTTGTAGGGATCATATTTGGTTCTAGATGGAGCTGTGCTGCCATTATCATTTTTTTAAAAGCTATTACTGTGCAGAGCAGATGTGTCACTGAATGAATATTAGCTTTTATTATTTCTTCTTAGTCTCTGTGCCATACAGTGAAATCTGAATTATTTGTAATTTTAAGAACATAATTCTGTTGATACTAATTTAGGCAGGAACTAGGTGGAGCCTTTTACTGTTGAAACTCATATTCCCAAGTGCCACATTTTAAATATTTTCTGGACATTTATGAAACGTGATACCTTTTGGCATGATTGTGAACAGGATGGAGATTATTGATGAATTTAAACTCTTTTGTTTTAATGTTTTATTGATAAAAACAGTGTTGTTTATTAAATGGAGAGTAGATATTTTCAGCCAAGTCAATACAAGAAACTTAAAACTTCCCTGGTTTGAATGATTGTCTCCAAAGACTGAATGGCTTTCTCCTGTATCAGCAGAATAAGGTGTTGCTGTTAAAAATTGATTAAGTTAAAAGAGCAAGTTTGTTCTAGTGGTTAAGGCACCAGGCTAGAAAGCAGAAGACCATGAGTTCAAGTCCTGCCTTAGCTATGAAAGCCAGCTGGGTGGCTTTGGATCAGTCACTCTCTTACTTCAACCCACCTCACAGGATTGTTTTTGTGGAGAAAATAGGAAGAGAAAAGTCTGTTGGATATATTCGCCACCTTGTAAAAATAATACAGGTGGGATAAAAATCAATAAAAATGGATTTATTTACTTTACAATATTTGTATGTCATCTATTACCTCAGGTGGTGGGTAGCTAACCATCAAAATCATTATACAAAAGAATAGCTGTATAGAATAATGAATACCTACCCTCCCCACCCCCAGATATAAACAAAAATTGCCAGTATTAAAAGTTATAAACCAGGAAATACAAAGTCATGCGCCTGTTAACACTCCAGCCTTCAGTCACAATCTATTCTCTTCCTGTACTTGATTGGAACAATCAGATCCTGACTGTCCTACTGAAGCTCAGTCGAGAAAGAGCCAGGCAGGTCTCCAAAAACAGGGAATTCCAAAACCTGAGGACAGTGAGTGAAAATGCCCAGTCCCAAATTATGGAATGGGATCTGGAAGTAGTTGATGCCGTTTGACCTCTTCGGATGGGTAGGTGAATGTGCAAGAAGGCAATTCTCTCAATTAACGAGATCTAGAATCATGCAGGATGATAAGCAGTTGGGGACCGTTGTTTTCAGTGGTCTCTGAATCCAGATGTTTAAGTGCCTCCCCTCAGCTTACTGGTGAGACTTTCTTTAAAGTAGCCCCAGCCAATGTATATTTCTTGAATAAATGACCCTTTGCTCTAAATGTTACGCTAGCTGGCACTAAGGAAGGATAGTTGCTGGATGCCCATGTCAAAGCCAATTGCTCTTAAACCATTAAGAATTGATCAGGATATTTGAGAACACTGGCAGAAGAGAGCGGGAGATCCTGCTGGATCCATTTTTATAGCACCTTTTAATTTAACATTATTGTAGCCCGAATACACTTTTTTAAAAATTATACCCAGCTTTTTGTAGATTCAAGAGGATAAGAAATTAAAGACATACATTTTTGTTCAAAGCCACATAACGTTGATTCTGACAGATAGGTCTTCCTCATGATTTTATTCACAAAGTGCCATCACGACAAGCCATTTCTTGATATATATCTACGAACAATCCACGAAGGTCTTCTGTTAGACTTCTGGGCGAGAATTAATTTTATTTCCCTCTGCTTTCTTCAGAATAACTATTGCAAAAAGGGTTTTAGCAGAAATGCTGTGCAGAAATTTACTGTGTTAGGCATTTTTACCCAGAGTACTGAAATCTTGCTTAGAAGGTTGAGTTCTGCAATAGAATACTATTATTTTGGTGACTTCTTTACTTCCTCCTACATTTTTCTCATCTTGGATGTACTTGCATCATTGCCCGTGTGGAAAAGTTGTCTATTAGGCATGTTAAATTCTTTTGACAGTTTCAGCTTTTGTTAGTATTTATAAAAAGGATTGTGTGGTCTCAAATCTATCATTTTATTAAGAAAGAAATCCTCCTTTCAGGATTGTTTGGCAGTTTTTATTGTTTATACCAATGAATAATTGGTACCATTCCAATAGTTGGATATTTCACTGCTTATCCCAATTCTATTTTCTGAAGAAAAAAAAACAGAGAAACAAATGGTTGCAAAAAGAAGGGTGAGCAGAAACTAAAGCAACAGAGAAAGACAGCTGGCATGTTTGATACTGAGGTTCCTGATAGGCCCAAATACGTGAATTGATCTTGATAAAGGACTTAATACACGAAAAGTGGCATAGTCTGCAAGAACAGCGGTTTGATGTTTATCAAACCCTGTCACATGATAGTTTGCTACTGTAGACAAGATGATTCAAGATAACCATGGCTTTATAGAAATTTGTTGTGAAAAATTGAGAACGTTTCTGGATCCTTTTGAAAATCAGTTTGCTGGAGAAGAGCACCGGGCTTCAGATGAGAAGAGCTTTATGTCTAAATTTCTGAGCAGATGCTAAAGATTTAGTTACTTTATTCAACAACCTTCCTGCCTGTCACTGTGCAAAGCATGTCATGAATAAACAGGAGCTTTTCACTTCTCCAGTAACCTCTTCAAGTGAGCTTATAGAAAACAAAAAATATCTATTTTGTTAGCATCTTTGTAACTGAAATAACACATTCATTCTAAGGAATATGTTGTGTGTATAGCCTAATGCAATATTTCCATTCCATGGTGCCTTTTAGATATGTTTTGGCCAATGGCTACTGTGGTGGTGACTGCATATAGAACTTGGCCACTTTATCAAAACCTGTATGCAAGTTATCCAGTTATATCGTCCTTATAGGATTATCTTCAGCTTTTCTTAAAAATGTGAGACTCACCAGCTGCAGCCAGATAAGTGGTGATAAGCTAAGAATAAAACAAAAAAACTTGACTATCTGTGAACATAAGGGTGGCCTGTGAATCATGGTCTGAAGCCATTGCCTATGTCCTTTTATGTCCTTTGCTTTCCCCTCAAATATTGAATTCAGTGGAAAGGTTTTAAATATCAACTTATTATGCAGTTCAAATCACAAAGATTTAGGATTATAAACCTTCAAAGCATCCCCACCGTCATGTGATCAGAATTTGGGCTCTCGGCAACTGGCATATATTTATGATGATTGTAGTATCCTGGAGTCACGTGAACACTCTTTGCAACCTTCCCAGCTGCTTTTGACAAGCAAAATGTCATGGTTCCGACAGATGAAACTCTTCAAAGAAGTTTGAGGCATTATTTACCTTAAAGAATCTTTATTCGAGCAGCATAGCAGCGGCACATACATAAGGGAAGCCAAAATCTGGATTCCCCTCCCCTGAGCACATAGTATCAAAGCACAATTCCCTCCTCCCATTAACAGTCATAAATCACATTCTCCAGTTAGTTTGAAATGCAGGCTTTCCCTCCTTTACGCCAACCCGCCATTTCTTATCATCTCTTCTTTCAAAAGCCCTGAGTTCACACACTATTACAATATTGTTATGTCTAACTAACTCCCATCACATTCCTCCTCCTCCTCCTCCTCCTCCTCCTCCTCCTCCCCCAGTATCATCTAATTCTAAGAGTAAAGCATAAGAAAGAAAAAGGCTGCATCTCCATATGTTGTCAAAGCAAGAACATCCCAATGTTAGCAGCGTTGACACGAAGTCAGTGGGGGAAGCCAGATTCATTTAAGAATCGCAGGGTTCACAACTATCGTGGTTCACTTAACAAGTATGGCAAAAAAAAAGGTTGCAAACTCGGGTGTGACTCACTTAACAACAGTAGGGCTTAGCAACAGCAGTTCCGTCCTCAGTTGTGACTGTAAATTGAAGACAACCTGTAATTACTAGTTACTGTACTAGTAGTTAGATTTCAGGGATGGCCTTTGCGAAGGATGTTGAATTGTAGAGACAGCAACTTTATGGGTGGGCTCATTTACCCCAACTTGACCCAGGCCATTGTTCAGTTTAGTCTTCATGCCAAGTGAGCTCACAGCCATAGTACCGACCGGCTTTTTTTAGTGATATTACGGTGCTCGTTCCTGGATTTTTAGCCTCTGTGCTATATCTCAATTTTTTTATATATTGTTACTTTAATGCAGGGGTAGTCAACCTTGGCTCTTTTATGACTCGTGGACTTCAACTCCCAGAATTCCTGAGCCAGCTAAGCTGGCTCAGGAATTCTGGGAATTGAAGTCCACGAGTCATAAAAGAGCCAAGGTTGACTATTCCTACTTTAATGTTTTGAACATCATTGCAAATTCCAGACATTTTATAGATAAATAGGGTGCAAATGTTTTGAATCCATACTTACGTTGCCTTACAATGCAAAAAAGGAGACGATCAAATGTCTTTAAAAAAAAGCAAGTTTCTTCTAACACAGTATTTTAATCTCCCTCTGTTTTCTTCCTCTTTTGTCAGATCTTGAACCTGATGACTGTGCATCTTTATGCATTTTCAGTGTCGACCACTCATCCTCGGTAAATCATCCCATTTGTATCCCGTGTCATGGATTTCAAGCACACCCTTCTCCTTTGTCCTCACCTGCTAAACTGCAGGGTCACAAAAGCTACGAAGGGACATGTGAAATACCGGAATCTAAGTACAGTCAGCTAGGTGGGCCTAAGCCTTTTGAATGTCCTAGTATTCAGATCACATCTATCTCTCCAAACTGTCATCATGGAATAGAAGCCAGCGAAGGTGAATTGCACACAAATGGCCCTCAGAATGAATACATGGAAAGGCCTTCAAGGGACCACTTGTATCTTCCTCTTGAGCCATCTTACAGAGAGTCATCCCTTAGCCCAAGTCCGGCCAGCAGCATTTCCTCTCGGAGCTGGTTCTCAGACGCTTCCTCTTGTGAGTCAGTCTCCCATATTTACGATGACGTGGAATCGGAACTGAACGAAGCCGCTGCTCGGTTTACCCTTGGGTCACCTTTGGCATCTCCTGGAGGTTCTCCAAGAGGCTGTCCAGTTGATGATCCTTGGCAACAATCCTACGGATTTGGGCATGCCTTGTCGCCAAGACAATCTCCTTGTCACTCTCCCAGGACTAGTATCACAGACGAGAATTGGCTCAGCCCGAGGCCGACCTCAAGGCCATCCTCAAGGCCTACATCGCCGTGCGGGAAGCGCCGGCATTCGAGTGCTGAAATCTGTTATATCGGTTCCCTTTCTCCTCATCATTCCCCCGTCCCATCACCAGGACATTCTCCTCGGGGGAGTGTTACGGAAGATACGTGGTTGAATTCCTCTCTCCATGGCCTCGGCCCTGGCCTTTCAGCTTTCCAGTGCTGCGGAGATACCGACATCCCTCTTAAAACAAGGAAGACCTCCGAGGATCAAACCGCAATTATATCTGGGAAAGCGGAACTTTGTTCTGAAGACCCGGGCAACCTATCTCCGTCCCTCGAAACTGCAATAGACGAGAGCTCCATATCCCAGCATATGTTAAAAAAAGATTTGTCTGGTGACCAGTTTCTTTCTGTCCCGTCACACTTTACCTGGAATAAACCAAAGCCTGGCCATACTCCTATATTTCGGTGAGTAGGTTGAAGATAACGACATTAGTTTTTCTAGTTTGCGCCTTTCTGTTGCTATACAATGTGATGAGTACTGTAGTCCTTATTTATTTATTTATTATTTATTTATTGAATTTATATACCGCCCTATCTCCCTTACGGGACTCAGGGCGGTGAACAGGCGATAATAAAAACCATGATAAATATAGGCAGTTCTAAAATCAAATTAAATAACGGGCCTGTTCTAAAAACACACCCATACAAAACCCCCCACTAAAACATAATCAAACTACGCCAGGCCGGCCGCACGGAATAGA